>NW_021163629.1:0-31340 GCF_004324835.1 Dendronephthya gigantea | reverse complement strand
CTAATGACGGAAAAGCTAAGCCGTACTGCAAACTTTGTGAACAAATGTTAACTTGTTCAAAACCGGAATTAAACGGCATGCTAGTAGCAAAAAACATCAAAGTAAAGAGAAATTGACTTCAACAACCATGTCTCTTGGTCATATGGTGAATCAAATCAGAAATGAGAACGATATTGCAACATCTATGGAAGTAAAAATTTGTGCATTTATAGCCGAGCATAATTTACCTTTATCAATCTCAGAAAGTATGGTCAGACTTCTTTCCTCAATGTTTCCAAATGATGCTTCCTTGAAGAAAGTCAAACTTGGAAAACAAAAGGCAACCAATATTCTGCGTCAAGTTCTCGGCTTTGATTATCTTCAGGATATGGTAACATTGTTGCAGTCAAAGATGTTCAGTATAATCATTGATGAAGCTACTGATAAAAGTGCAAAGAAACAACTTGCTATCATTGCTGTTTTCTTTGATTTGGAAAAATTTGAGTTGCAATATTGGCTGGTAGACTTGGTCGAGACAGCTGATGGAACTGCAAATGGCATTTATTCAAAGATTAAGGAAACATTCCAAGGAATGAATATTCCAGTTGTAAACATAGTGGGCTATGCTTCAGATACAACAAACGTCATGTTCGGACAGAATCATTCTGTCTCACAGTTGCTGAAATCTGAAATCAGTCATGTTCAAATTGTAAAATGCTCCTGTCATCTTATCCACTTGGTATCATCACAAGCAGCTTTAAAGCTTCCAAAAAGTGTTGAAGACCTGTGTAGAGATATATATGCTCATTTTCACAGGTCTTCAAAAAGACAGGACACTTACAAAGAATTCCAAGCATTTTTTGAAATGGAACCACATAAGATGTTATCTCCATCACAAACCAGATGGCTTTCTTTGCAAGAATGTGTTGCTCGTATATTAGAGCAGTATGAAGCTTTGAAACATTACTTTGTTCTTGTAGCAAGTGATGACCCATCTAATACCAATGACCGAATTCTTGCTTCACTTCGGAATCGATTTGTTCAAGCATACCTAGAATTTTTAAGTTTTCAACTTGAGAGATTTAATGGATTTAATCGGTTATTTCAAAGCGAATTCCCTCTCCTACACTCTCTTAAACCAGAAGTGGAGAAACTTATCAAAGAAATTGCTAGTGATTTCATGGATATCCCCACTGTGAAAACAATGCAAGCAGATCAAATTGATCCCACAACACTGAACACCATGTTCCATTGCAACAAGTTTACATTGGCCTTGGAGCCAAAGCTACTATCCAAGAAATTGAGCATGGTGCAACAAAACAGGATGTAGAAAAATTCTATACTGATTGTAGGAATTTCTTAATTGAAAGCATCCTGCAAATCCAAAACCGCTTTGATTTAAAAGCAGAATATCATGAAATTGTCGAGTGCCTAATGCCAAGTAATGCTTCTTCAGTGATGCCAGGATCACTTGGAGAAATTTGCAAAAAGTTGCCTTACCTTAGTAGCATTCTTGATGTCAAAAATCTGGATATGGAATGGCGGAAACAAGCATTTGAAGATAAGGCTAGTCCAGATCTTCAATGGTGCGATTACTGGAAGATGATTCGTGATTGTAAGACAGTGTCTGGAGAAGCAAAGTATCCCAACCTTATGAAATTTGTGGCAACATTGGCTTCATTGCCTTTTTCAAATGCTGCAGTAGAAAGAATATTTAGTCAACTCAAACTTGTGAAAACAGATCACAGAAACAACTTGAAGTCTTCATCACTGATTTCCCTGCTTCAAAGCAAAATGGCAATGAAGAATGGCCATTACTGTGCTGCTAGCCTTAAACCAAGCAAAAGATTATTAGGACTTGCCTCCGCAATGAAATCCAATGCAACTGATGAAGAAGTAAAAACAATAAAGCATGAATTTTTAAGCAAGTTGAAGGTTTAGACTTTAGAGATATATAAGATTTTTATAACTTATGTTGGTGCATGTCAAGGGTCTAAATATTTATATTAATATTTTGTTGATATTAAAATATTTCATTAATTATGGACATCCATCAGACACAAATAACATATTTGTTATTCTATAGTGAACTATAATTAAGAGTATTTTGACTTTTTTTGAGTATATTATATATTGTCAGGTATCAATTTATCTCATTTACACTGGGAACATATGAAGGAAATTTGAAGGAAATTTGATCATTTTTTCGAAGGAAATTTGCTGTAAAAAAAGGAATTTAGGCCTAGAAAAAGGAAATATACGATTTCAAAAGTGGAAACACTGATAATATCCACTGAAGTTCCGATTTCAAAATGGCTAGAGCCGCTTTAGCCCAAATCACTGCATTAGCCGCAGTATTTTTGAGCGTTTTTCTGGCGATAACGCTAATGAAATTGGACGCAAACATTGCTTTTAACTGGACCAAGATCAAGGAGATTCTTAGTGGTATCGCTTTCAAATCTATAAACTATTGCCTAATTGGTAAGTTAGTGAGAGAATCTACGCGGATGTAAAATCGTACTATACATTCGCTAGTATATAAGCATCGCGACAAGTTACTACGGGTTGATATTTCATATTTCGAGTCGATGCAAATCGTCGGCTGTCGCCTCGGGTAGTCGAGCGATCGCTTCTGATGTTGTTTGAGAACGTGACAGAATCATGAGGGATTTAGAGTGAGCTGTGTTTGCATAATCTACCCAACCTCAAAATATGCCCGGTTTCATTATACGTCGGTGCACGCAGGCTAGGTTTTAATAGATTCTTCAAAAGCTACCTTCATGAGATGTGCAATTCCTAGACTAGTGGAGAATTCCTAGCTTAGTGGAGAATTCCTAGCTGAGTGGAGAATTCCTAGCTTAGTGGAGAATTTCTAGCTTAGTGGAGAATTCCTAACTTAGTGGAGAATTCCTAGCTTAGTGGAGAATTCCCAGATTAGTGGAGAATTCCTGGCTTAGTGGACAATTCCCAGATTAGTGGAGAATTCCTAGATTAGTGGAGAATTCCTGGCTTAGTGGGATCAAATAAATCACCGTTAATAGATTGATAGATGTAATAAAACCTGGAACGCTAACTTGGCCGCCATCTTTGAAGCCAAATGTGAAGGTTTTCTGAGTTTTGGAACGTTTGAGACGTTTGAGTAATTATCTATAGGAATGTCTAGAACTATGTAAAATAACAACAACGAAAAACAGAGACAAAAACTCAGTTTTTTATTCAATTTTTGGCTTCAACCAAATATTACGCTAAAAATAAGATATGCTAGTCTTATTTTTTGCAATATAAGCATACTAAAGTATCTTCTTTTCGGAATCAAAAGTTGGTCTATTATTATGCAAGTGATCCATTGAGCGTTAAAATAATCAATTCCCATTCTTACGCACGTGTTATATAGAATCCGACCAATGCAGTGGGGAAGTTATCGCCTACTACAAATTTGACCGATCTTTTAGAGATGTGTGCTTTGGCCACAATGCCCATAAAGAGAGAAACGTGGTGAGGGATATTTCAGAAGGCATAGCGAACAGCGCAGCCCGTTTCTACGATCATTATAAAATATCATATCTCTACGTACCCAGTCTATACGGTTACGAATGGGGCTCGACCTTCTCTGTCAGTATCTGGTTCAAAAACGTAGAAATTGTACGGGACGAAATCCGAGGTCTCATTAATAATGGCCCAGCGGCTATACAGAAACAAAATCAGCACAAATCATTCCGGAGATCTCCGACAACACCAAACACCTTAGGAAGCTGGCAAATACGAATTGCATCGCAAAAATTCATTGGTGCATCCATCGTGACATCACACTCAGCCAAAACCTGGCAGAACATAACGACTGCTATTTCAGACCATTGGCATCACTTTGTGATGACCTACGACGGTTCGACGATCTCGTTTTACCACAACAGCCACCTTAAGCTGACCGATTCGAGTTGCTATGGCAACATTCTCAGCAAAAATTCCCAGGTTGTGATGGGACACACGAAAACGAGAGCGCGTAACGGGAGTGGAGAGATGAAAGACGTGTATTTTAATGGCTACATGGACGAAGTGATATTGTTCAAAAAAGCCCTGACCGCTAAACAGGTTACAAGACTTTACCAGCTTAAGGTTGTTTAAACATTTTAAATAATACGAACCATTTAAAAAGCTGAATATTCATTTCACACTGCCGTGTTGGATGCCTTACTCCCAACTCTGACAAAATATTTTTAATTGAAAAACACTTAATTAATTTTGTTACTAAGCCTATGACTGATATATGCTTTCTTAATTTTGACGCTATTATACTAATTTGTTTAACTTATTTTCGTTTATATTTTGTTAATATGATTTGTAACGAATGTGTTGATATGATTTCTAATGAAATATATTTGTAACGAAGTTGCTTCCAACAGATCGGAAGAAAACGAAAAGGCAGACAGTTATCTAAAGTAGGAAAAGGGACTTTTAGCCCCTATTGTTTCAGCCGTGGAGAAATATCACTTTAAACAAAACTTGGGGAGATAAGTGAATTTTAGCCCCCCCCCCTCCCTGTTTACCCGTACGCTCTGTGCAAAACATCATTGCCAACACGTGTATCATTTCTTACCTTATACATGTCCTGAACGCACCCCCGATCCCTCATGATTTCATTAATACTTTTTCCCGCCTTCCCCGGATAAGAGACCAGAACATTCACCCCTCCTGGAAAATATACAACTCAATTTTCAGTTTGACCTTTGCAATCCGGGAAATAGAGATTTCAAATCGACGTGCATCAAAACAAAACCGTTATTACTGCAAAGCATTATTTCGGGGAAGTTGAAGATTTCACCAATACAAATTGGTCAATGAGTTTAATTTGCATGCGTGTTACTGTTTATTTCATGGATTTAAATCCACATAATCTCAAGTTGAAGTTATAAAATACAGTATCAGTTAGTACGTTATAGAATTTTTTGTTCTGCGGCCAGTTGTATAACTATAAGACTAGTTAATTTTTAACTGTAGTTAAGGACAGAATTACAAAGAACAGAATTACAGAAAAACAAAACTAGAATTTAACTATATATGCAAAATGTAGTTAAAGAGTTTTATACAACCGCTTTCTGTACTCTGTAGTAACACTGGATGAAAAAATAACAACAAATATATTAAGTTGTTCAACTACATCAACCATACAACTCACCATGCGTGTTTTCCGAAATAAATTTGACACTCACAAGTTGCCCAATGATAAGATTTTTCAATTGCTCAATTCCCTAAATACAGGAATATTGATAAAACAATAAACAACGCGTGTCAAACAGGGCTTGGAAAAAGTGGTAGAATGTGAAAATATGGCACGGCAAAATTCACTATAGTTTATGTATTTATGAGCGGGAAAAATCCTCGAGCTCAAAATAGACAAATGTAGACAAAGTTAAGGAATTTTACGTTAACACTTTTGCTGCGATTTTATGTGCGATTTTTTTCTTTTGATAGATGTGAACGAGTAGTTAGTTACGAATGTTCTGATGTATGAGAACTCTTATTTAAACATCAGTAACTAATTCACTCGTTAACATCGATTGAAAGAAGAAAATCGTACATAAAGTCGCAGCAGAAATTGCAAGTGTAAAAAGGCCTTTACAGACACAGTATTATAATTTTTACGTTTTACAATATTAGCCGTAAGCAAACTTTGCGCAGTTTTTTTAACTCAAAGACTCAAACTCTTTCAGTCTTTCTATAGTATAGTATAATAAGTGTAGTGTTGCATTTTGTTCGTAGTTGGAACCAGTCCAGAGTTCTGCAGTCCAAAATTAAGTTGAGGGCCTTTTAAGTTTAGCGTGTAAACCGATTATTGTATTACATGTCTTACCAATGCGTATGTCATCTCGTTTGCCTCGGGATCACTGGACACAGCACAGTCTGCGAGATGATAAAGTTGTGCAAATGGTCGGACGTCAGCCAATGAGGGTGGCAACTCAACTAAGGTTTCCTTTTTAATTGTTTCTGTGTTGCCAAAATCAATGTACCTCACAGTTACCTTAAAACAAAAAGTTGTCGGGCAGAATTAGTTCTTTCTTCAAACCTAATGACAGTGAGTTTTCGAACCTAATGACAATTCAGACTGGATGCGATGCCCCTGGGTCTTCAGTAAAAGCAATTTATACTTCTATACTACAGTGTATTTCATTGTTATCTCAAAGACTCAAACTAAATTGGCTATCTAAACCGGATAAATTCTTAAGTATAATTTTTATGTTCATTTTTTTCACATTCGTTTTCATACCAAAACGGTTTCAAACACTGTCATAATTTACAATAGAAGTTGAAGCTAATTTAATTTTCCTTGGATCTAAACTGATAATAAAATAGACAAAAAAGCTCAAACATGACACTTGTATTCAATTTAACAAACTACCAGTTCAAAAAATTTCTTTTCAGAGATCTAGTAAAGGTGATGTTTTTATCACTCCAGTCTACTAAGAGTATGCACATGGGTCAATTTAAGAGACATAATACTAAAACATTTTTAACTTACCATCCCCTGTGAAAGAAACTTGATAACCGAACATCTATACCAAAGATTATCAACAGGGTACATTCCACCATAAATCTACACAAATATATAAAAAAAGTTATCATAATCCAAAAACTAGTGGATATAACTTTATAAAACCATTAAATTTTCTGCAGTTTGGCACAACCCAGAATAACACTTTATCAAGTATCAACAGTGAAAAACTCCACCTAGGAATTGTGTAACTGTTAATCACTAACTAGAAATAATCAAACCTTATTCTTCTGAAGGGAGTTGATGTCAGCAACCTTCAGGCCTGTGGGGCAATAAAACTGTAGTTCATCACTTGCAGTTGACAAATTATGTGCAACGGTTGGCTTGGCAATCTGACCCCAAAATCTGACTGGTGAATCGACTTCTGTGACTAAAATCACTTTTTCCTGTTCCTAGATCGATTAAATAAGATTGCTTTTTCAAGTTGTAATGTTCAGCTATAGCTGGAATCATTAATCATAGCACCATGTTATCTGACCTCACGACTTCTCTGTCGGTCAGAACTCCATTCCTTCTTTTGAGGATGTGATGAGTTTCCATAACCACCTCCATAATCTGAAGTTTCACCACTACCAAACGGCCTTGTCCGAGGTCGTCTGCAATCTGAATCATTCACTCGCTTGTGTTCAGAATACATTTTGCCTCGAGGCTGACCAAAGTCTGACCTGCCTTGCCTAGAAAGAGCATAGATTTTTATGAAGCTTTGAAGCTACAAAGGTAATCAAAGTTATGTGTATTTTAATGCACTCTCTGGTATTTCATGGAGACAAACCACACCATCACTATTTAATATTTATTACAAAATAACATAATATATTTTGTACCTTTCTTGTTTGTATCTGTTTCTTTGAGCAATATTTATCTGAAATAAAATGATGCTTAACAAGAGACACGAAATAGTAACCAATAGTTCTTTGTTTACAGCAAACCAAAAATTGGGAAGTACCATTAAGTATTACAATTGTAGCAAATATGTACTATCATAGAAAGATTCTACAAAGTATTATGCACAATATTGATTGATTTAATTTGCCAACAATACCTGCAAGCTAACATTTTCAACAGGATTATGAGCCAAGGCATCAACTGCACATTTTGCCATCTCCTCTTGTGGATATCTTACAAAACTATGACAACAAAAAAATTTTAAAATATGCTTTAGACATATATTTGTACAACATCATATTTGCAACAAGGGTATTAGACCAATATAGTAATTGAAGGTAAGGAAGTGAACCATTGCAAATAGACCTGGACAATTTAAAGCATAAAAATTGACCAGCAAAAAATTTTTACTCACGCAAACTGTAGTCTGTTTAAATTCTCTGGGCTATTCCTTAAATCTACTGATTTAATTTCACCGAAGGGTTGAAAAATTTCCATTAGTTTCTCCTAGAAAAAACCCCAAGTCATTAGTTCCCTGGAGTCAATCATCAGATATCTAACAATTGACCTGTAAACTGTATAGTCATAGTTCCACCAAAAAAGTAACAGTCAATCAATACATGGTCTATCTCCTAATGACTATACCTGCCTATGGTGCTGGGATTGGACAAGAATTGGACAAGTTATGTCTGAATCCAAAGATCACTCAATCAGAAAATTCTGCATGTTGATCAAAGGATTTTTTGGCAACATTTTTTGATCACTAAATATCAAATCACTTTGATATTGTGTTTTTAACATCTAACTAAAATCAGTCGACTACTAAGTTTCGTTTTTCAATCAAGCTGGATTGGAATTGTTAAAAAGTCACCATTAATGTTTCCGCTACCACTGAAATGACACAGGCCATAACACCTTCAGTTTCATGGGCTAAGGGTTGAAGTATAAAAACAAAACTCTGGGTTGGGGTTATAACTTATAAGGGTCATGTTTGGTTTAGAGCACTCTCCTGTGCAAAACTGAAGATATTTGGAAGAAAGAATTAGTGGTTGGAATCTTGTTGGTTTGCAGAACAAGTCTATGCCAAGGGTCCATTCTTGGCATGTGGTAGAGAGCATTGAACAAATTTGGAATAACAGGTTATCAGTGATGGGGGGCCGGGGGGGAAGTCTTATTGAAATAGACGTCCCATCCCATTGGAGTATAATTTGGCCATTGGCCTAATTTTGGGAACATTACCATTACATACTCAACATTATTAAGTAATCATACCACCACATGAACACAAAGCAACAGATCAAAACATTCAGCATACAAGAGTACAAACCTTCGTCCAATCTGACGGGATTCTGCCCACATAAACGTCAAATGTAGTCTGCCATCCTCTTCGTTCAGTTTCTCTCTCGTTGCTGTTGCCTGACCTACGAGGACTTTGATCATGTTTTTCCGACATCGGCGAGCGATCGGAGCCAAATTTTGACTTCTCGGACGAGCTCTGCATCGATATAAACTACTCACCACCCTTCGCTGCCCTCGAACAATATTTTAAATGATTTTTTCGACAATTTTCTAGCGAAACATCGGTGATTCCCCCACGTGTTGTTTTTCCTGCTGATTTCCCTGACAATATTACGTTACGAATGATTATTCTGAGCAGTGAGCCCAACGTTTGCATAAATTTGCACAGCAACATAGTATTATTCATGACCGTATTTCATGTAAGCCTTAACTAAGTGGATCAATGACTTAGAAAATAGATCAAGATTCAAGTCAAAATTATGTCTGAGGTTGGAGAAGTATAAAATATCTATTTTCTTACATATTACGCTTTATTTATTTACTTCTTTGTTTGTTTCTACGTGTTTCTAGAGGTTGAAAACGTTTTTTGAGGCCTTGTTGAGGAGGTAGTTTTTTATGTCTTTCAGACTAGCTTTGTCTGCTTTGATGCGACATTTTCCGTGTTTATCTTTGGCATGTATTATTTGCATGTACGATATTATAATATAAAACAGTCTGTTGTTATCACGCTTTCTTTATGAAGTCATTGTGACCATAAATGACCTAATATAAGAAATTGTTAGATTGTTACTTTGTTGTCATGTGACTGTCAAATGTATATAGTGACCCCACGCCAAGGTCATATTAGAATCTTATTAATAAATAAGTGGATGGTTGAAGGAGCACTCTCCAATGCCAACATTGTCTTTGTTACAGTCTGTTGTTTTGTCATGCTCAGGCATGTTTATAGATAGGTGTTTGTATTTATAGGAACTCAGATTTTTTGGCTGCTGTAGTCACTGACAAGGACGGTGTGCCCATAGTGAAAGGTACCACTGCTGGTGTAAAATTGTAAATACAATAATTATTACCATTGTCATTACCATTCACTAAAGTAGTATGGTCACACCATACCCATCATGATGATTCCAACATCCCTAGTAATTATATATTTACTAATCAGAAACAATTTCCCAAAATTCAATGGTACATAGATAAATTTTTTATCTACCTCTCTGATCAACACTCTCTGTAACCAGATGGTAAAGAAACTACTTTAGAATTGCAGAATCTTGTCATGTGTATGTTTGCCCCACCTTGTTCTCCTAACTTGTAATCTTCATTCGTCTCACTATTATAAATATTTCTCTCAAATCCTTTTACTCACCAGCAACCCAAGACAAAGTGCCAAACAATGTTTTAAGAGGAAGCTTTCTAGCAACTTTTGCATCTGCAACTGAACAAGTAAAGACAACTTTCATTAGAGCAACACTATGTTTAAAATACTAGGATTGTGTTGCTTTCATATGACATCAGTTTGACTGGGAAAGATGAAAATCAATTTCCAAATACAAAACTTTTTTTCAGAACTTTGGTCAGTTCAAACCACTGTCTAACACATTTTTTATGCTTCATTCTAGGCAAGCAAACTTGGTCTTTCAAAGAATAAAACTATTGTTTGCTCATTTTCATCATTTCAAGTATGTTACCTTCAGGCATACATAGTTAATGACAATATGTTTTTTTTCAATTTTTTCCTGCCCCTTCATACTCCATACTGCCATTTCAGATATATACAAGTAAATATAATACATAGAACAACGTATTTATATTTCAGGTCGTCCAGTTTAATTTTCTTCCACTAGTTGTGACAATAGTTGCAACAAGTCAAGCCAACACAGGTATGCAAAAGTGACAAGTGTAAAAGTTAGGTTGGTTCAAGTTTGGTCCAGTGTTTTTATAGAAGAAAATCACATTATAATGCAAATAATTTCAAAACTCTCTGTTCCTAGAGGATTAGTAAGGTCGGCCTTTTTCATCCAGCACAAAGCGTACACTGAAAGAAACCTAAACTAAATTACGCTCGGTAGTTTCCAGGTTTTTTATTTTATTTTTTTAGGATTGATCCTCAGTTTAGAAAACGAATTCTCAGACGACGTGAAGGAGATGTCTTCTGCAATTCGCGCAATTTCAAAAGATTAAATAAACGATTTTATATATACATTACTCACTATAGTCACGAGTCACGACTAATTTCTGACTGAATAATCATGTGTGGAAGCTCAATTAATGCAATTACATTTTTATAAAGATAACTGGATAAAGTGTAAAAAACTGGGTTTAAAAAATGGGGAAATCCTCTCGTTAATTCTCTTGAAATTTTGCGTGCATCTCCTTTGAATGTATGTGAACGATCTACCATGTCCATGGTCAATAACGAACATTCAATACTCTCATTCACACTCATGAGAAAAATAGCACCAAAAACCACACCAAAATTCAAGATGGATTGCAAGTGTAAAACTGGCTGAGGCTGATACTTCTTCAATGTGGAAGTTTTTAAACTTCCCAATGTGCCAACGCACATGCGCATCGAAGATAGGAAAATCCACTCGTATGTATGTACAGTCAACATCATTCTTTTTCCGGCTTATATTCCAATATACTTTTCAAAACGCTCTGTTGGGACTTGATGGACTGGTGACTAGGCGGTCTTTGAGCAGCAGCGTCGAGGGAGTTGGTCGGAGGAACGTACACACTTTGCTGAGATGCGGCGCGTGCTGAATGACGGGAAGGCGGCACGCGATTCTGATGAGAGAACACGCGAGGGGAACATCGCGATTCGAGTTTACTGCGAATTTCTAAAACAACAGAAAATAGTTGTCGTCAGCCCGTCTCAAATGACGGGCCTTTTCCCAAGTGAAAAAGGCTAATTGTCAACACACTTTAATATCTCCAGTACTTTACCTTCGATTTGAGCGTCACTGGTTCCCGGTCGAGGTTTGAATGGAGAGCTGGGTTTCAGTTCACTTGCAATCCAATTTGATTTCACTCCATTTTGAGATGCGGGTCTGCGGACAAACGAGATATTTTAGAAAAGTTGGAACTATTAACAAACTTGATTCATTGTGGAAATTTAATTATACAATCGTAAACCCTATTGTGTCAATTAGGCAGACTTTTTAAAGGGAATAGTTTTAGGTCCACATTAACACAATAGCAATTAGCAAGACTGGTTTGGATTTTATTTCAACTATGGCTATACCACCATCCCTAGCCTAGGTTTCGCTGGCCTGTCACTCGCTCGTGATTGGCTAAACTCGTAGTATTATATCACATTTAATTGATCCATATGCATCTTCTCCGGCTCAATAAAAGCGGGTAGTGTTGGTACATATTGAAGGTGAAGCTATCGCATTTGATAAATGATAGATACAAACGAAAATTAGCGTATTTGCACCTCGGTTTTTGCAATTCCTCAACCGCAAAAGTTTTCTGCGTTTCTCCTATGTTATCCTTGTCTTGAAGTTGCTTGGATTTTCTTCCTTGTTTTTCGTTATACTCTTTAATGGCGTCTATATCAAGTGTGCTTTCGTGTTGCAACAACTGATCTTCGTAGATTGGCGACCGCACCGCTTGCTGGTAGCCCTCACGAAATTCAAAGTCCGACGTTGATATGGCACGAATCATATCGAGAACGAGTTCTTTTTCTGCAATTGAAATAGTTTTTCAATGCTGAACTTACGAAAGCCCTAGCTGATTTGTACTGAGTCTAAGTAGAACTAGTCAGGTCTCGATTATTCAACAAGGAGTTGAAACGTAAAGCGAACTATTTAACTCTCTAGTACGTTCAATTTTTCACTCAACATGCCTCATCATAATACATGAAGTTAGTGAACCCACCTCTACTGGGAGCATTGACAAGCCAGGATTGAACAGCAGTGATTGAATCTGTTTGCAGAATATTACACAATGTTTCCATCACCTACAATTCAGGAATTGCCATGAAAATGCGCAAACAGAAATTGGCAAGTGGCATCTCATCAACTGTGATGCCGTCAATAATATGATAATATAAACCGCGATCTGAGTAACTTAGTAGTTTGGCCACTAATATATTTGTTGCAGCAGCACCTTTTGGCCTACAGTAACTGCAAAAATCTTAAAAAAAGCAAGTATTTTGGGGAAATGAAACATACCCATCCTTCGTTATCTGTGACAGACATTATGTGTTCCAGCGGCCTCTCAGACGCTTGTCGTGAACACTGTCTTGATGCTGGTGGCATCTCATGGTTCCCTGGAGTCCTGGGTTTATCACCTAAGAGTATAATATAGGATTGAAAGAACTTTTGAACTGAGCCATGATATAATGCTGGTTTTAATGTTGGTGCCTACCATACATTTACTGGACAATGATTTAAATGACCAAGTGCAAAATGTTGGTAATGTAATTACCATGATAGCAATGATCAGATCATGGTAATATTGGCAATGATACTGTTGCTGACAGACCTACCATTTCTGGATGGTGGGATACCTCCATTCACAGCTTCCCTTGATGCAATTGGCCTCTCACTCTGCCGAGAACTTGGTGGCTGTAGTAGTCCAGTTTTGCTGATAGTTGGATGGCGTTTTCTTAAACCTGCCGCTTCTGTTAACTTTGCAAGCTCCTCTCTCCAAGTCTGTGTTATGGGTACTAAAATACGATACGAAGTAAGACATATAACCACTACCGTTATTCGTACTAAACTGGTCGCATTAATACAGTAAATAATAAATTGCATGCAGTGAAGACAAATACTAATATGAATGTGCTCTTTACCGACTAGAAGAAAACCTTAGGCAAAAAAACAAAAATATCTTTCAAAACAAAAATTTCGAGTATTAGAAGCTAAAAGTGAACTCGTAACTATGACAACAACTGTGTCACGCTTTGCAAACACAAAAGGCAAATCCGTAAACCCCGACCAAATAAGACTCCATAAAATTTATTTACCGAATACAAAATCCTTAAACAAAGTACAGACATAAAAGGTTCCTTACCTAAGCCAATTCCCGGTACAGCTTTTTCCTTACATGTCACAAAAGATGTCGAATTTAAAGGCATTCGTAGTCCCCTTACGCGACCGGTTCCTTCAGCGGGCAAAGCTGGAGTTTTGACCAAAAATCTTGCCGGATCTTCGTGCGAGTTGCTGTCTATCACCGTACAAACAGGAACATCTAGCAAGCCTTTAAGATGGATAACTCTTTTCGGATGCGGATTGTGGCGCACAAAAAAAGGACTCTTGCTTGATCGTTGGGGAAAGCTGGCACTTCGACTATGCAAGCCTTGTCTTGAAGGCGATTTCGAGTCGAACGCATATCGGCTTGTTCGCGGCAACTCGTTTAAACTGTCGGAAATTAGTTTGCCGCGGCTTAGAAGCTTCCTATCTGTTGCCACCTCATGCATTGTCGCCATTTATGCCACAAAGATTAAAGTTTAAACGTCAAGTTTTTCCAAATATTCGTGTATACCTTTTGAATTGAAGTGCTGTGTTAATAAATAATGAGTGTATCAAATTACTCTGTACTAATGTAAATTGAACACGTTGTCATGGAATTATTCGAACAAGGTAAATAAAAACACAACGGGCTTGTTTGCAAGTCGAATTAGTTTTAATCGAAATATACTCGTGGGATTAAACAATAAATTGGGCAACAAGGTATTCCGTATTTTCTTTCTTTTAACATTCAAGGCACAAAAAATGAAAGGGGCGAAAAAAACAAGGGGCAAAATTGATTGGTTGAACATGGGGTCAAAATCAAAGCACGGGTCAAAAAGCGTGGTAATTCTCCTCACAGACCACACAGAACCATCCTTACTGACAGTTCATACCCACAATCTTGTACACAAAAACAAGCAATTTAAAAAGCAAGTAAAGGGTAACATGGTAGAACTATAGTAATTACCAAACTTGTACAATTGCAAAAGGATGGACACAAATGCTTAACACTAAACCGAAATACGTTTATTACAAAAATTTGAACGAACGAAAAACAAGGGAAATCGCAAACGCAACATCACTTCGCCCAACATTGACCACAAAAACTAACCGTGGGGTTCATCATGCTTCCGAGTTGGTTTTGTGGTGAAAACTAGGTGGCAGCTATGATGATTCCGGATCATAGAAAATCAAATAAATATAATAAAACCAATCGAGTATTTGTACCAATAACTAGTTATTTGTAGACGTAGTTTAACAACCGCGTGCGCCATCTTATTAGCATTTTTGTTGGGTTACTATTGTAAAGCATACAATGAAATAACCAATAATTTAAAATATTAATTCGATGGCCAAAAGACGTAGTTGGGTTAGGAAATATGATTAGGAAACCTTTTGAGTAACCTTTTGGATGCGTATGGAGACAGAGCCGATTCATTTGTTCAGAGAACGGTTATTTCTTCGATGAGATACAAGCTTGCCCAATTATGGCAACATGTTAATTATGGTACATTTCAACCACGGGGATGACAACCAAAATGGCGCATCACGTGACCTGGTGACGCCACGCATGCGCGCGAACGAAGAACACAGAACGAATTCCCTTGTCTTTCCCAAACAAAATACACATATATAAGGACGGTACGAAATAAAATATATGTCTCAATGCTTCATTGGATGATAAATGTATATCACCATGCTTGTATATTGTCCACAACAAAGTTAAACGTTTTAGACGTTTCGTACAATTGGCTCACAGTCAGTGAAACTGATGAATCAGCTATCTGATGGCCGCCTTATTAATAACCATGATCGTCGATATCTTTGCGTAGATCAAACAAGAATCGCTGAGAGTTGACAATCGATAGATAATGTAAAAAATATGATAATCCTTTTATTCGATCCTAAACATGTACGTTTTTCAAAGATCTCGATATTTGAGTTTCAACCAAGCTGGATTTTGACAAAAAAAATGTTCAATGCAACTCTCGTCAACTCTAGTTTATGTGGAAGAAAACGGATTAAAATTTATGTGCCTCAGTTAATATTATTTTGCCAAGGCAAACGATATTGATGGTTTCCGTGGCTTCGTCTTAAATATATATTTGGCCTAGGTTTATATTCAGCTTTCACCCAACATCAAACGGTATATAGGTTCTTAGTAGTTGAACCAGTCTTTACCATCGTGTCTGCATGTGTCTGGAAGATATTTGTCATGTTTGAATAAACAGCATCTTGTAAGAGTATTTGTAACTTATAAGTTTGAAAATGATACAAAGATGCATCACGTTGCTGATGCAAAGTGCAAACTTATTAACGCCGTAATGTAAAAGTATACATGAAGTATAGCTAGGAATAGACGTGGGTTTTAACGTCCAGAATTCACAAATTTAATCCTTAATCTAATCCTTTAGGGTTAGTAGTTTATCTAACCCTTTAGGGATTAGGAGTATGAACTTAGAATTACTACAGGATATTTTTAACTCCTTACTGGATAAACGGGTCATATTTAAGATTTATAAGGATTAGAGATTCTTCAGAAAATGTCTGACAATTTTCACTTGCAAAATTCCATGTGGATCTATATATACTATCAACAACCAATGCTATCTTGTATTGCAAGAACAAAACATGCTACTATACTAAGGCATTCATTCAAATATAGCGTTTAACCACTTCCATTACTTTGGGCATGCATGAATATTCTTTCAATAAATCTCTTACCTGAAAACCAATAGATGCTTTACCAGAAATTTGTAATCGTGATTTAATAACCCTTCTATAAAATCAAAAAACTTGATTTAATGTCAAATTGGATAAAAATTTTACCAGCTTTTAGCCTTTAGGGAGCAAATGATCAGACGAAATCTCAAAGAGCAAATGATCAGATGAAATCTCAAAGTCTGGTCTTACCCTATTGTTATATTAGCTTGTTGTTCCTTAGCGTTTCCTGTCCATACTGCTAGTTTGTCCATCTTAGGTCGTATCTGAACTACGGTACCACATACTAGATCTGAATAGTCATCAAAAGCTTCACCAACTAGGCATAATAGCTACAAAGAATGGATTTAGAAATGTTTGAAATATAACTGTTGAAAAAATAAATTATATATATACATATAGCAAAACTGGTAAAAAAGAAGCAATTTACTACAAAAAGGATGCTAGTAGGGTAGAAACAACTTTTCATGTCTGTCAATACCGTTTCTAACCATATCCTGTCTAAGTCTGCACGTTGAGTCCTATTACTATTGATTAGCCAACGACCACCAAGTTTATTCCTTTCATCTTCCCACATCGGTTTTATGCCATCCTAGAAAATGGAGATGTGTTATTAAAGCACGAAAAAACCCATACAAAACATCACTAGATAATAATTATGATACATGATTATGAGATTACCTTAAAAACACTATAATCACAACCAGACTGTAATTTTGCTGCATTCTTTATATGGTTGTATATCGCCCAAAAATCCTCGACCTTTTGTATTTGAGAATTTCCATTATGGATTTATAACAGAAATAATATTAATGCAATATGATTATCTTAAATCATTTTTGATGATAATTTACAATAATTACATCGCTATTTTGCCACAATAGCATAATCAGACAAATAATGCATTTGAAATGCGCAACACTACCAATATTTTGGGGATCAATGACTTTGAAAAACAACAATTATTTCTAAAGAAATGAATAATTATTAAAATTTACATAATAACAAATTGTTAGGCTGGATACCCAACTGACCAACCATGTCTTACTGACCAACCATGTCTTACTGACCAACCAGGTCTAGTCATGAAAATCATTTTTAAAAAGACACAAAGAATATATAGTTAAACAAATTCAAATGTACCCCCAAAACTAGCAAGTACATCATCAAAGGATACAGTATCAAATGTAGTTATAAGTCTCAGATTTGCTTCCCAGGTTTTACCCTTTTCATTCTTATAAAACCACCAAGCCCATTTATTTTGTAATGGATGTTTGACAGCTAATTCCTTCGAAATATCTGGTTCATTCTTGCTTCCTCAGCTACATTCTGTCGAAAAATATTAGTACAATATAAATTAATACTTTTGAACAGATATATTTATTATGGATAAATTTGATCAGTTATTTTGTCTCATGCAATAAGCAGAAATGCAATTCTTCAAAGAGCAAACTTAAATATTTGTTAAATTAAAATATTACAAACATTTGCAACCACTTCATAATCCTTGGGGTTATCAGATGGGGTTAACACATTGTTTCTTCCACAAGATATACAATTTTAGGATCAAATTGAAAGAGGCAAGATGAGCAATGTGTATGAAATTCCAATCAGTATTTCTCAATGTTTTGAATCATTATAAAGTTGCGGTTCTTATTGGTTTTCAACAAATAAATTGCTCAACCCCCTGCCTCCCTGCCTTTGGCAGCACTGTGTAAAATGAGAAGGAAGTTGAAATACAAAAGACTTCAATTTCATGAAGGTTTGAAGGTAAGATCAAAGACTGGTATCATGTTTTTGGTCAATGAACTTTAGTATATTGGCAGACCTACAACCTTCATGAAAATTCCTTCCCATATAGCAGCTAATTTGTCATAGTGTGGCAAAATACCTTGGGCTATATCTAGAGGGGGATTTTTGTTCATTCAAATGTTCAACATTTAAAAGTTGTACATGTGAATATAGATTGTACAATCCTCTTTTGTAACAAAACGAAGTCCACATATTTTAGGCCAATTCCTTTATATGAGAATTCATTTAATTACCATCCTATAAGATTTACAATTGTTGTCCCACCCTAAAAAATCTGATATTTAATTCGTGGCTATTTCTGGACAATGTGTCTATAAACTGGCTTGACCTTGCATCAAGTAGGTTGCATAATTGCTGTTTATTATATCGAATCAAATAAACATCCTTTAACCTATACAGAACAAATCTAATATGAAATTGACACAAATCTATCCTTTTTTGATGAGACCTATATGAAAATCTAATCGAAAACTGACTTAGCGTACACTACACTTTGATAAGGATAAACCTTAGTCATTCTAGTGCAACTCCTGTCTGAAATGTGGCCGAATCACGATTCATTTTGGCACTCTTCTACGCGCGTACCTCTGGTTTCGGGTTTTTCTTTTTCTCCTTTCCTCCTGATTCGTCTCCCGAAGCCATTTCGGTGGGTTATTTGAGAGAAGATCGTAGTTTTTGTTTAATTTTTGAAGCCACACGTGCCAGAAATCAAAGTCGAACTATATATAAATTATATGAAAAATTTACTTTCGTTTGGGATGACGTCACGTGTTTTTCTACCCACAACGCACGCAAAGAATTCAACGAGGTCACAGGATCAACCACTGAGCTATAATAATCAATCGCGGTGGTTATCTTGGTTATCTATGGATATGGTAACGAAATACCACATTATCGTAGGCTCACAATTAAAGCCGCATAGGTCAGCTATTATACCCCATCAAAAACCACCGTAAATTCGTAACTGCGCGTGGTTGTGACATTAAAAATAAAAATATTCAAGCTCTAAGCCTCCCCAATCAATAACAACCTGTTGTGGTTGTTCTTGACTGACTCCATATCTATAAGACTATGACTGAAATCACTGCGGGTAGTATCAAGATGATGGTAGTATCTATTAAGAGTACTAGGGCCTTTATAAAAGATATATTGGAAAACGTTTCGAGTTTGAGAGCAGGTTGCGTACATGGCTACATGCCTCTCATGAAAACAGCAATTGCTGAGGTTAGCATGTTTAAATAAAGTTTTATCATGGTTTTATGTATGTATGTATTGATTATAAGAATTACTTTATGTGTCCACATAAATATAGTAAAAAATGCCAACATCACACCCTGGGGATGAAAAGATTTTGTTTCAGTGCAATTGGAGCTAAGCCCCATTCAATAACAGCTATACCATGAATAACTGCTGTATATTTTCTGTACCAGGCTGGTTTCAGTAGCAAAAACAACAAGAATTTAATTTTTAAATTTTATTTCAGAACAATCAAAAGTATTCTTGGCTGAGAAGCATCCATTACTACAACAGAAGAAAAAACAAAATGAGCTAAATCAAAACTGCTGAATAGGCCATTTGAATAGGCCATACACCTAGAACATAGGTGCATAACTGCAAAACATCCATGAAACATACCTTTTTGCCAGTTCCTACTTTGGCTTTCTTCGTGCCTCTGACCTTTTTCATTCTGTTTTTCTTTTCCTTCAGCTGCTTACGAGCTGTTTTTGCTTTTTCCATCAAACCATGCTAAAGCAATAAAATCACACATTTAGCACCTTGAAAACTTGACAAATAACACATTGCTTAGTATATAATAAGACACCTTACTCAGTAAGCATTAAAATAATTTCTAAACATTTTCCCATAGACAGAAATTTAACATTTTAAACTTAGGGTTTTGTAGGTGGAAACCCATAGAGTAGCTCAAAAGGTTGCCATGCCAAGCTTTCATAAACTTACTCTGACTAATCTGTATTTGGGTTCAGTCTTTTTAGCAATGTCTAAATTATCATAAATAAGCGCAAAGCCGGTACTTCGTCCACCACCAAACTGTGTTTTGAAACCAAAACAAAAGATCACATCAGCTGTTGTCTTGTACATTTTTGCTAGTTTCTCGCGGATTTCTGTTTTTGGTACATTTGCACGTCCTGGGTGGATGATATCTACAACCTTTAGAGGAAAGATAATGATCAGCTGAGCAGTGTTTCAACTCAACAAATGATATATAGAAAAAAGGCAAAGGATTAATAAACATACCATTTGCTTGCGTTGCAGCAAGCGGTTTGTTAGGAACTTTCTCGTTCTAATGGTCGCTGTGCCTTCACTCTAAAATGAAGTTAAAATTGAATCTCATAATGCATCTCATTAAAAAATCTAAAATAGTAGGTACATCGCTTTTTGATATACAAGCAACCAGCATAAATTATTCCCATTATTAATCCCATACATAACTGCAAAACTAGCTGAAGTTGACTGTTGATATTTTTTTGCTCATGTTAAGAAAGAGCCTTTCAGAACCTTGCTTGACTTTATGTAAGGTCTACTATGGATACTACCATTCTACAGAGTACAGAGTTCTTGTCACAATTTTTTGCTTATATTCCATTTCATTTTGATTAGGCATATGAACGATTGTAACCATATCAGGGTACGAAATATGATCAAGTCAGTATAAATGAGGCAAACAGTCTCTCTGAAGTCCACTAGCAAGAATACTCGTGTACTTAGAATCACATCATCTACCATGACTTGGTCACAACTCACAAAACAGCATATGAAATGAAATAGAATCAAAGCTTTACAACAAGTAATTCTGCAACACGCATTCTGGTAGATTGGATTACATATATGAACTAAAACGTCTTCCCTTCTGTAATATTCTTTGTTATACGATATACAATAACGATAGCATTCGTATAATAATACATGAATCGTAAAATAAATTTCAACATCATTACGAGGAAACTACTGATTTTTTCGGGTTTTAATCGTGATCGATTGAAAAATAAGGAGATGCTTGTATAAAATGTTATACAAGCTATTCGGATTCGCATCTTATATTTTAATAATGATTCGGATTAGTAAGATATTGCAGGGATTCGAAAAGTCTATTTTTCAAAACATACCATTTTGATGTTACAGCAAGAGAGAAATCTAAAAAGAACGCGCGAATATGTGGGAGCTTGGCACGAGCGGTAGTAATTGAAATAAACGCCTCCCTTTAATAAACGCCCCATTGGATAAGTACTCCCTAATAACCGCCCCCATCTAATCATAGTTAATGATCTAATATACACCGTTTTATGGGCACGAAAGTTGCTGGCTAACTGGCAAAATGTAAACTGTTGCTCAAGAGTTGGAAGGGTCGGTCATTTCATATTTTCATTTTCAATTTTCATTATTTCGTCCATTTCCTTTTCTCTCATTTCATATTTTATTCTCAATTTTCATTATTTCCGCTGAGTTTTCAGTGTTTTAATTACATTTCATTGACATTGTTCCAGTTTGACTACCCAGGACCTCAATCACATCTTGGTGATCAGGAAATTACCCAGTGATCGAGGTATTTAAGGTGGTCTTATACAATTTTTTTATTTTGAAAAATATAAAATCTTTTCATGCCATATTGCAAGCCAAGTTTCTCTGAGTGAAAAAAGACTTGTAAGAATCTTCAATCACTATATATAGTTACCCACACCAGACACATCCAATGGTGGAAAATTGACAATTTTTGAAAAAACTATTAAAAACTAGGTTTTAACACTAGAACGACGAAATTGATTTTATCAGTTAGTTATAAATACACTGGCGGTCAAAAAGAACTGCTCAAAACAAGTTAAAATGCTCTCAAATAAACGTAACTGTCCCTCTAACGATATATACGAGTAAATACAGACTAGATTACATGCTAAGCCATATGAAATATTATTTTGTTGACGCTCCTTTGGCCTTATAATTGATGACGGCCTTACACCGGCGTGGCATACTTTCTGTTAAGGTGGTAATCTTAGCGGTCAAAAGAAATTCATCCTATGGACAGTCTTTACAGCAGCCCATAAATCATGGACGCTTTATGAATGAATTCCTCTCCTGCACTATCCCCTTGACATTGTCGCACAGATTTTCAATAGGGTTAAGGTGTTTTGAATGTGCAGGCCAATCCATTTCTGTCACTCCCTCTTCCTGAAACCATTGTTTGACAATATCTTGGAAGTGTGGCAGGTTGGATTACATTATTGAAATATTGTTTGGAATAAGAGAATTATACAAAATACCAATGAAGCTCTCTCCTATATTCGCTTCTTTTTTATCAATTTGTATCTAAACAGTTCCTTTTGACCGCTAGTGTACAATAAAAGATAGATTGTCTCTATTCTTGTTACATACGATAATAGCAACATTTGAGCAATTCTTTTGCCCGCCAGTGTATTTTTGCCTCGGAGCTGAACCTTGAATAAATAAAACTTTTCCAGTATTAAACGTTAAAATTTAAAATTTATATTAATTTTATCAAGTTAGCTTTACTACTTTTTGAGTTACCTTTTCCCAAAATAAGGGGAATGAGAATTTTAGTTTGCTGAGAAAAGCGACGAAAAACGTTTTGCATATATTCATAAATTATAGAGAACAATACAATAGAACAATGAAACAATAGAATAAGCCAATGGGCCTCTTTTGTTTGCTCGGGGTAAAACCCTAATTAATAATACTTTTCGTTTAATTCTCGCGTTCTTTATATATTTTTTTGACAAAAAATATTAAGGATCGATTAGAGAGACATTTAAGTTTCCATCCCTTGAAATCATTTTTAAAAACAGAATAACTGATCGTGATTTTTTTGTATAAGACCACCTTAAACCGTATGCCATGCAATGGTTCGATACCCATTTTAGCCGTGAAATGGGCACGGGTACCCATTTTAGCCGTGCCATGCCATCAATTTCCAGTATATTTGTATTAGCATATCCTTCGGCAGCAAATGCTCTTTATACCCGATTCTGTTTCATAGACAAAACCCGGGGTATACAAAATTGATCCTTATCAGAGATGTTTCACAAGACCCACGCCATACTATAACATTTGAGTAGAAACGATCTAAGGAAGGCCTTTGACGTGCATTTACAGAAGATCTCGCGTTACGTTCATTTCAGTCATACAATTTGACACAGTTAAACGTAAAGATTTACTTGCATTTATTTCAAATCACTGCGATAGTTATATGCCCTTACATGCATGATCTTTTATTATCCCGTACTTGTAAATTAACTCATTTCGATGGCCCAATTTTGATTCATGCAGAATGTTCTTGCTCAGTAGCGCTAGGCTAGACTGATGTTATCAATATGCAGTTAGTTAACCATGTGTTATTGCTTTCAATGCCGCGGCAGCTCCCAGACGCAATGCACATCCAATAATAGAGAAAAAAATACTCTTGAATTCGCTGAATTTGCGTCGGACTACCGCCTGAAGCCACGCAGTCCAACTGTTAATATTCGTCTCCACTTCTAATTTCCCATTGACCATTTGTACAACTACTTCGTGTTGGCGTTTGCCTGCCCAGAAGCACAAGGATATATGATTGGTGTAGCATGAAATCTCCATATTTTTACGAGCCCAAACCTCGGTCTCGGTGGCAATCAAACGTACCTTCTGCATCGCATGTCTACAGTCACCACAGGTGCATTGGTCGAAATATCTGTTTATGTCTTTGTGGCTAACTTCTGGGTTACAACAGATTTCCCTGACCTATAGCATAATTAATCATATTGCTCAAAATCGAACAGGCGAAACTACTAAATTTCATCAAAATTTCAAAGGTGAAAGCACGTCTATGGCCATCATGCATGAGTTCTGAATAACTTTTATTAGAAACTGAAAGAACGCGCAAGCATATGCCATAATAGGTTGTAGATGGTCTCTGAGAGTCACTTACCATATTAGAAGTTTTGAATCACTGATTCCAGAGTCTGCCTTTCGTTTAATTACCACGACGAAGTTTTAAAACATATGGCTCACACTGTGACGAAGCGATGGTATATATAGCCACCTCCTTACATTCCTCACCATAAGGAAGACTTCCGGCAGCACGTTTCTATAACCACTCCTTTGTTTCATTTTTCGTGAAGAACTGATCGTGAGGAAAATTTTACTCTCGCAGGCATATATTTTTGGCTATTATGCAAGAGATCATCTTCCTTAACATCACTTCCAGTCATTTAAGGCATTTGAAATGTATCGACCTGAAAAATGTTTTCACACAGAAAGGAAACACGTGATGGACGAGTCGTTGCAGCATGTTGATTGACCATCTGCAAAATTCACCTTGAACTGTCTGAGTGGAATTTCATCTGCAAAATTCACTTTGAATGTCTGAGTGGAATTTTCATCTGCAAACAGTGTAAAATTTACCTATATATTCACCTACGATATTCGAAAATCTCTACCGGAGAAAAGCATTAAAGCTGAGTTTGGTGATATGGGGCTTGATAATCAATATGTTTCACAAGACAAGACTGAAATTCATGCATCATACAAAGCTTGAAATTCAGCTTGAATTAAGAAACTCGGAAATTTATATTTTTATGAAAATTGTATGTTCACAGACGTTTCAAATGATCAAATCATCTAGGATTAATAACGAAGACGTGTACTTTAGATGAAAGAGTTTCGTTGAGACATGTCTAACCTTCCTCTCTTCATTAAGACAAATATTACCATTTATGGGCATATTGACGGATCACTTGTTGGTTCAATCCTGTAGTTACATGAGAATAAATCTGGTTGATCCAGTTGAACAACATTTTTCTCTTCTTATATACAATGTAGTAACGGGGAGTTGTAAGACTCCTATGTAATAATAGTAAATTTTCATACAACGACAATGTATTCATTAATTTAGGCAAATCCCAATCAAGTTTCATGCTCAGTTACCATGTTAAATATTTCCATGTTACCCGCGCATCATGCATATATACAATGCAATGTTCTTAATTAAACAGGCACAGGCGCAGCTAGGATTGTAACTTTACCATTGAATTTTATCTTTTATATGCACTGTTATTTTCAGGGTGTTATTTTAACACCAAAAACAGGGGTTACGAGATTTAATCGAAAATAATCCTTTTTTTGGGGTTACAAATAACACCGTTTCTGGAGTTAAATTTTAATCCCCATTTTGGGTTACATTTAACTCCCATTTTGGGGTTAAAATAACCCCGTTTTCAGGATCCCGCTATAATACCCGGAAAGAAATAAAGAATCATACAAAAATTTGAGCAAAATTTTATTACTTTATATTCAATCTACAATATTTACAACATAAATACAACTTCATATTGAAGTTTCCTGATAAATCATCAGAAATCTAAACATTTTTCTTTTAAAGAACAAACAAATGCATTGTAAAAACTTTACAAATTATATCCTAAGGTAGGCAACTTCAATCACAATATCGAGATGTATACATGAAAACAATTCGAAAATACGTCAATTAATACCTAAAACTAATCTAAAATAACAAGTGAAATGAAATCTACAATATTTTTACTATATACTTCCTATGTTTTAACTTTGAAAACAAGTTATAGAAGCGAGAAAAATGCGAAAAGTTTTTGATATTTTACTTATTTTTTAAAGGGCCGTTGCTGGACCCGCGCTGCATGTTGACGTTTGAAAGTGACGAATTCGTAATCATTGGCTGTCACAACAGCTGTAAAACAGCCAATGAGGTTACGAATTCGTCATTTCAAACGTCAAAAGTCTACAGCGCGGGTCCAGCATCGGCCTATTCCAAAAATAAGTAAAATATCAAAAACTTCGCATTTTTCTCGCTTCTATAACTTGTTTTCAAAGTTAAAACATAGGCAGTATATAGTAAAAATATTGTAGATTTCATTTCACTTGTTATTTTAGATTAGTTTTAGTATTAATTGACGTATTTTCGAATTGTTTTCATGTATACATCTCGATATTGTGATTGAAGTTGCCTACCTTAGGATATAATTTGTAAAGTTTTTACAATGCATTTGTTTGTTCTTTAAAAGAAAAATGTTTAGATTTCTGATGATTTATCAGGAAACTTCAATATGAAGTTGTATTTATGTTGTAAATATTGTAGATTGAATATAAAGTAATAAATTTTGCTCAAATTTTTGTATGATTCTTTATTTCTTTCCGGGTATTATAGCGGGATCCTGAAAACGGGGTTATTTTAACCCCAAAATGGGAGTTAAATGTAACCCCAAAATGGGGATTAAAATTTAACTCCAGAAACGGTGTTATTTGTAACCCCAAAAAAAGGATTATTTTCGATTAAATCTCGTAACCCCTGTTTTTGGTGTTAAAATAACACCCTGAAAAAACAGTGCATATAAAAGATAAAATTCAATGGTAAAGTTACAATCCTAGCTGCGCCTGTGCCTGTTTAATTAAGAACATTGCATTGTATATATGCATGATGCGCGGGGTAACATGGAAATATTTAACATGGTAACTGAGCATGAAACTTGATTGGGATTTGCCTAAATTAATGAATACATTGTCGTTGTATGAAAATTTACTATTATTACATAGGAGTCTTACAACTCCCCGTTACTACATTGTATATAAGAAGAGAAAAATGTTGTTCAACTGGATCAACCAGATTTATTCTCATGTAACTACAGGATTGAACCAACAAGTGATCCGTCAATATGCCCATAAATGGTAATATTTGTCTTAATGAAGAGAGGAAGGTTAGACATGTCTCAACGAAACTCTTTCATCTAAAGTACACGTCTTCGTTATTAATCCTAGATGATTTGATCATTTGAAACGTCTGTGAACATACAATTTTCATAAAAATATAATTTCCGAGTTTCTTAATTCAAGCTGAATTTCAAGCTTTGTATGATGCATGAATTTCAGTCTTGTCTTGTGAAACATATTGATTATCAAGCCCCATATCACCAAACTCAGCTTTAATGCTTTTCTCCGGTAGAGATTTTCGAATATCGTAGGTGAATATATAGGTAAATTTTACACTGTTTGCAGATGAAAATTCCACTCAGACATTCAAAGTGAATTTTGCAGATGAAAATTCCACTCAGACAGTTCAAGGTGAATTTTGCAGATGGTCAATCAACATGCTGCAACGACTCGTCCATCACGTGTTTCCTTTCTGTGTGAAAACATTTTTCAGGTCGATACATTTCAAATGCCTTAAATGACTGGAAGTGATGTTAAGGAAGATGATCTCTTGCATAATAGCCAAAAATATATGCCTGCGAGAGTAAAATTTTCCTCACGATCAGTTCTTCACGAAAAATGAAACAAAGGAGTGGTTATAGAAACGTGCTGCCGGAAGTCTTCCTTATGGTGAGGAATGTAAGGAGGTGGCTATATATACCATCGCTTCGTCACAGTGTGAGCCATATGTTTTAAAACTTCGTCGTGGTAATTAAACGAAAGGCAGACTCTGGAATCAGTGATTCAAAACTTCTAATATGGTAAGTGACTCTCAGAGACCATCTACAACCTCATAATTATGGCATATGCTTGCGCGTTCTTTCAGTTTCTAATAAAAGTTATTCAGAACTCATGCATGATGGCCATAGACGTGCTTTCACCTTTGAAATTTTGATGAAATTTAGTAGTTTCGCCTGTTCGATTTTGAGCAATATGATTAATTATGCTATAGGTCAGGGAAATCTGTTGTAACCAGAAGTTAGCCACAAAGACATAAACAGATATTTCGACCAATGCACCTGTGGTGACTGTAGACATGCGATGCAGAAGGTACGTTTGATTGCCACCGAGACCGAGGTTTGGGCTCGTAAAAATATGGAGATTTCATGCTACACCAATCATATATCCTTGTGCTTCTGGGCAGGCAAACGCCAACACGAAGTAGTTGTACAAATGGTCAATGGGAAATTAGAAGTGGAGACGAATATTAACAGTTGGACTGCGTGGCTTCAGGCGGTAGTCCGACGCAAATTCAGCGAATTCAAGAGTATTTTTTTCTCTATTATTGGATGTGCATTGCGTCTGGGAGCTGCCGCGGCATTGAAAGCAATAACACATGGTTAACTAACTGCATATTGATAACATCAGTCTAGCCTAGCGCTACTGAGCAAGAACATTCTGCATGAATCAAAATTGGGCCATCGAAATGAGTTAATTTACAAGTACGGGATAATAAAAGATCATGCATGTAAGGGCATATAACTATCGCAGTGATTTGAAATAAATGCAAGTAAATCTTTACGTTTAACTGTGTCAAATTGTATGACTGAAATGAACGTAACGCGAGATCTTCTGTAAATGCACGTCAAAGGCCTTCCTTAGATCGTTTCTACTCAAATGTTATAGTATGGCGTGGGTCTTGTGAAACATCTCTGATAAGGATCAATTTTGTATACCCCGGGTTTTGTCTATGAAACAGAATCGGGTATAAAGAGCATTTGCTGCCGAAGGATATGCTAATACAAATATACTGGAAATTGATGGCATGGCACGGCTAAAATGGGTACCCGTGCCCATTTCACGGCTAAAATGGGTATCGAACCATTGCATGGCATACGGTTTAAGGTGGTCTTATACAAAAAATCACGATCAGTTATTCTGTTTTTAAAAATGATTTCAAGGGATGGAAACTTAAATGTCTCTCTAATCGATCCTTAATATTTTTTGTCAAAAAAATATATAAAGAACGCGAGAATTAAACGAAAAGTATTATTAATTAGGGTTTTACCCCGAGCAAACAAAAGAGGCCCATTGGCTTATTCTATTGTTTCATTGTTCTATTGTATTGTTCTCTATAATTTATGAATATATGCAAAACGTTTTTCGTCGCTTTTCTCAGCAAACTAAAATTCTCATTCCCCTTATTTGGGAAAAGGTAACTCAAAAAGTAGTAAAGCTAACTTGATAAAATTAATATAAATTTTAAATTTTAACGTTTAATACTGGAAAAGTTTTATTTATTCAAGGTTCAGCTCCGAGGCAAAAATACACTGGCGGGCAAAAAGAATTGCTCAAATGTTGCTATTATCGTATGTAACAAGAATAGAGACAATCTATCTTTTATTGTACACTAGCGGTCAAAAGGAACTGTTTAGATACAAATTGATAAAAAAGAAGCGAATATAGGAGAGAGCTTCATTGGTATTTTGTATAATTCTCTTATTCCAAACAATATTTCAATAATGTAATCCAACCTGCCACACTTCCAAGATATTGTCAAACAATGGTTTCAGGAAGAGGGAGTGACAGAAATGGATTGGCCTGCACATTCAAAACACCTTAACCCTATTGAAAATCTGTGCGACAATGTCAAGGGGATAGTGCAGGAGAGGAATTCATTCATAAAGCGTCCATGATTTATGGGCTGCTGTAAAGACTGTCCATAGGATGAATTTCTTTTGACCGCTAAGATTACCACCTTAACAGAAAGTATGCCACGCCGGTGTAAGGCCGTCATCAATTATAAGGCCAAAGGAGCGTCAACAAAATAATAATATTTCATATGGCTTAGCATGTAATCTAGTCTGTATTTACTCGTATATATCGTTAGAGGGACAGTTACGTTTATTTGAGAGCATTTTAACTTGTTTTGAGCAGTTCTTTTTGACCGCCAGTGTATTTATAACTAACTGATAAAATCAATTTCGTCGTTCTAGTGTTAAAACCTAGTTTTTAATAGTTTTTTCAAAAATTGTCAATTTTCCACCATTGGATGTGTCTGGTGTGGGTAACTATATATAGTGATTGAAGATTCTTACAAGTCTTTTTTCACTCAGAGAAACTTGGCTTGCAATATGGCATGAAAAGATTTTATATTTTTCAAAATAAAAAAATTGTATAAGACCACCTTAAATACCTCGATCACTGGGTAATTTCCTGATCACCAAGATGTGATTGAGGTCCTGGGTAGTCAAACTGGAACAATGTCAATGAAATGTAATTAAAACACTGAAAACTCAGCGGAAATAATGAAAATTGAGAATAAAATATGAAATGAGAGAAAAGGAAATGGACGAAATAATGAAAATTGAAAATGAAAATATGAAATGACCGACCCTTCCAACTCTTGAGCAACAGTTTACATTTTGCCAGTTAGCCAGCAACTTTCGTGCCCATAAAACGGTGTATATTAGATCATTAACTATGATTAGATGGGGGCGGTTATTAGGGAGTACTTATCCAATGGGGCGTTTATTAAAGGGAGGCGTTTATTTCAATTACTACCGCTCGTGCCAAGCTCCCACATATTCGCGCGTTCTTTTTAGATTTCTCTCTTGCTGTAACATCAAAATGGTATGTTTTGAAAAATAGACTTTTCGAATCCCTGCAATATCTTACTAATCCGAATCATTATTAAAATATAAGATGCGAATCCGAATAGCTTGTATAACATTTTATACAAGCATCTCCTTATTTTTCAATCGATCACGATTAAAACCCGAAAAAATCAGTAGTTTCCTCGTAATGATGTTGAAATTTATTTTACGATTCATGTATTATTATACGAATGCTATCGTTATTGTATATCGTATAACAAAGAATATTACAGAAGGGAAGACGTTTTAGTTCATATATGTAATCCAATCTACCAGAATGCGTGTTGCAGAATTACTTGTTGTAAAGCTTTGATTCTATTTCATTTCATATGCTGTTTTGTGAGTTGTGACCAAGTCATGGTAGATGATGTGATTCTAAGTACACGAGTATTCTTGCTAGTGGACTTCAGAGAGACTGTTTGCCTCATTTATACTGACTTGATCATATTTCGTACCCTGATATGGTTACAATCGTTCATATGCCTAATCAAAATGAAATGGAATATAAGCAAAAAATTGTGACAAGAACTCTGTACTCTGTAGAATGGTAGTATCCATAGTAGACCTTACATAAAGTCAAGCAAGGTTCTGAAAGGCTCTTTCTTAACATGAGCAAACAAAAATATCAACAGTCAACTTCAGCTAGTTTTGCAGTTATGTATGGGATTAATAATGGGAATAATTTATGCTGGTTGCTTGTATATCAAAAAGCGATGTACCTACTATTTTAGATTTTTTAATGAGATGCATTATGAGATTCAATTTTAACTTCATTTTAGAGTGAAGGCACAGCGACCATTAGAACGAGAAAGTTCC
>NW_021163628.1:0-31475 GCF_004324835.1 Dendronephthya gigantea | reverse complement strand
AATTTTGGTCACTTCTGGTTAGAATTTATGATTGAATCTCACTTGCAAAAAGATTTTAACCATGGTCTCGTTTTTATGTTCTTCTCTCATATTATTACTGGGACAAGAGAAGGCATTTTGCGAGTTACGCGGAATCGAGGCTAGTCAGATTCCAACCAGCAAAAATTCGTCTTTACGTAACTTGCAAAAGGCTTCTTGTCTTTTTTCGAATAGATTTGGGGAAGTTACTCTCTTTGTACTGGATTTTCACCAAGCATTCAATAATATGATTATATAACATTTTCCAATGCGAAATTCCTCTCCAAAATTTATTTTACTGGACAATGGCATACGCACTCTACCAACCAAGAAGGACTAAGTTCATACCAATTACAAAGTGAGACGTGAAACATAAAATATCGTGAACATGTGTCCTGGTCTTGTAGCTATAGGTATAGGTACCACTAATTAAATCTTAATGAACATCAGGAAATGTACCAGACCCTGTTTTGGCACCACGCAGCACCTTAAACATGACCTACAGCATCGTGTTTGTTTGAAAACTCAAATTATATGGCTGAGGCGGGAAACATATAACCACGGAAAAATCAAGTTAAAAGCATTTTAATTACCTCATCAGACACCAGAATTTGTATGGTTTCGTCTTTGACACCTTTACTGGTTAATGCCTCTAACAATTGTTGTTCCATTGCGTGGAAAAATAAGCTTTTTGAACGGCTTTCAAAGTTTTAGATCTGCACTGTCGAAAAACAAGTGAGAAAGAAAGACGAAGACGCGCTTGTGGTAGATCACGTGACATGCAAATTTTTACCGAGGTACATAACCACAGGACTAATGTTTTTTTTGATTAGCTAGACTATCATTAAGTGCCTATATCGACAACATTTGTTATATAGAAGTAAAAAAAGTTTATAATTAATGTTAGAAAAAATCCTTTCGCATAAGCTCTACTATGTGTCCTAAATATTTACAAAGAATTTTCCATATCCTGGTCTACCCTACCCATAGCACAGCCATAGGGAATTGTTTAAGGTCAAGATCAACTTACGACGTCAAGGTCAAGATCACAGTGGTCACTGTGTTGTGGCTCCTCTGTGCTGTGGTCCAGGCAAAAACTCAAAAAGTTCAAGCAAAAGTTCAAACATGGTCTACCGTTGTAACTTGTGTGTCCAGCATACATCAGAAACTCTTCGTGGTTTGATATCACATCTCGGACGTGTTCACCAAAACGACCGCAGTTTCCATGTTCTATGCGGAATCGATGGATGTCCAAGGACATACAAAAATTTTCACACGTTGAAAAGCCACTTCGCTCAGAAGCATTCCGCTATCCTTGAGAGGGAAAGAGTTAGGGTACAGCAGGACGAACAACCCAACCATCCCGGAGATGATGAGGACAATAACAATGGCGGAGATGGCAACGATGGCGACGACGACGGCTTTAATTTTGAACTTGAGGTGGCCCAATGTAGGCGTTCAAATGTCCTCGGGCTCCTTAAGATCAAAGACGAAGCAAAGGTTCCTCAGACCGTGGTAGATTCGATGGTTTGTAGTACCACCCAGGTGGTTCAAAATAGTGTTGACGTTTTGTACTCCGGGGTACAAGAATGTCTGAAGAACGCTGGTTTGCAGCTTGAAGATATCCCTGGAGTTTCCGAACTCTTTGGCGAATCCAGCAGCATCCGAAGACCATTCGAGGAGTGCCTGAACGAAAACTCTCAGCTACAATACTACAAAAAAAATTTAGGAATGGTGGTAAGTGTGGTATTATCAAATATGCCTCATATCTCTGACATTTGTACAATACCTTTGTACATTAGCTAAAAATGTGCCTAAAATACCAGATTGATTTTAACCCCATTTTTCTCTTTCCTTAACATATTGTTTGCATGGCACTTTTCTGGATGAAAAACATTTAAGATGGTTTTAAAATGCATATCCTTAACATTATGAAACAGGAGCCTAAAAAGGTTGTCATGGGTCGCTACCACAAGAAAATCAGAAAGGGAAACAAACTTGTGGATGTTGAGAAAGAGGACAAGGCATATTACGTCCCAATTTTAAAGAGTATTCAACAGCTCTTAACAAATGATGCTGTTGTTGAAGAGGTTTAAATTTGTTTATCAATTTGTTGTTTTCTAATTTGATGCCATGCAAACAATATAAAATAAATATTTAGATTGACAACCCACACAACCGTAATGATGGCTTACTGGGGGACTACTGTGATGGTGAAGAATTTAAAACACATCCATTATTTAGCAGGGACAGGTACGTAAACCTTTAATGCACAGCATGCGTATCTGTCTCAAACTTAAGAAATGCAATATACTTGAACTGAGACATTTATTTTGATCATAGACATGCTCTTCAAATATTCCTATTTTTTGATGAGCTGGAAGTATGCAACCCCCTTGGATCCCGAGCAAACACTCATAAAATTGGTAAGCTGTTTAGATGCATGGGCCTGTCTAAATTAACAGAATATTTTGTGCACTCAGTAATTTTTAGACATAAAATTTGGGATATTGATGGCTTTTTAAAAACATAATGCATAAATTGAACAATATGTAAATTTCCACAAGATATTTACACAATGTATTTACCTTTATAATAATTCAGGCAATTTCTACTACAACCTTGGGAACATTTCACCAGAGAAACGATCTAGTCTGAGTGCTATACAACTCATAGCCATCATCAACAGTCAGCATCTCAAGAAATATGGCATTGATGTCATCCTTGAACTCATCATGAAGGACATTAGCGACTTTAAGATTGGTGACTACGGACAACGAACAACGAGCGCGGACGGGAGAAAACCGGGTCGAGGTGTATTGCGCATGCTCATGACTAATCATGCTCGCGTAGTTCGTCGTGTTCCCGCTCGCAACGACGGGTTTCGAGGTTTTTTTCGTAGTCACGAGTACGTAGGTAAGTTTTCCTTTATAGTTTTTATCTTTTTAGTTTAAACTGTGTTTCATTGAAACATATTGTCTAAAACAAAGTTCACCTGTGTCTAAGATTGATTTATATTATATTGACAGAAATTTTAACGCTACAAAAGCCTATAAGAAACATGGAAAAAAACAGGTAGATTGTTTTGGTCACCGTTTGTATGTTGTCTGTAGGTTCATAAGTTTTAATTTTCTGATGTTTTTTGGCAGCTGATGTCAAAAACTATTTCTTTTAAAAGTTATATTAGTATTAAAGTGTCCTTGAGGCGAGCTTGAGCTAAAAACAGAACATTTTATAAAGAAAATATAACTATAGTTGATAAATAAAACAATGTGTCTTTTTAAATGTTTTAGCGAAAAACCTGATGGACAAGGTGAACTTTTAAGCAATTGCACGTAAGTATATTAAAATACTAAATTTGATTTTTTGCAATAATGGATTGCTATTTAATTGCATGTGATTTTGTATTAATATATAATATATTGTATGCTAATATTATATAATTGATGCATGATATCTTATTATATATATACTTGTCAGATAAATGATATCATATTATATACCTATTATATATATACTATGTGTCCAAAAATCTTTTAGCCAAACACTTCCCCTTCTTCCTGTATTTTTAAAACTGTTTCCATATTTTTGGATGCAGGATTATTTAAATTCTGAATTTTTTAGCAATAGATTGCCCATTTTTCATTTAACACAAATGTATTAACATAAAGAACACATATGGAAGACAAGTTAAACAGGCTATAACTGAGTTATGATTACTGCAATTTATTTAAAGTTAGCACTAATTAACCATTAGCCTGCAATGTGCCTAATGTGTCTTACTTTGGTCAGACTATTTTACACATCGTTGGTATGTACTGCCAGAAAATGGGTTAATTATGGCCATTGTTATACATGATCTGATTTAATTAGGATTTACTCCACTTACTTCTAAATTATTAATCCTTGCAAATTACAACTATACCTTTGGTATTGAATGAGGCCTTTTATATATATTTACCTAAATATCGCTTGGTTTTAGAGGACCCTTTCGCTGGAGCACTGAGAAGAATACTTTACTTCTGCGAGAAGTTTTTGTGTCTGAACCTTTTCTATATAAGGTTGGAAGCAAAGAGGCAGGGCAAAATGGACATTGGTTGCTGATAATCTTTTGTTTTGATTTGTTTTGTACCAATCCCGAGATCAACGCAGTGTTCGAGATCAATTCAACAAGCTAATGGGAAACTATAAGAAAAAGAGATCTATGGAAGAAAAAGCTTCCGGTATTTCTTCAGACCCACCAACTGAAATGAAGAAATATTGGAAGAGATTCTTGAGACGATGGAATCAACTCCAATAAAGAATTCTGCTGACTCCAAAATGAAGAAATAAAGAGAAAAGAAGCACTTGCTACCAGAGAAATTGCTATGACAACTTGGAAAATGCAGCCAAACATGCTGAAGAGGACAAGTGGAAGATGAAGATAGTGATGAAAATCTGGGAGAGCAGCCTAAACCTGCAAAAAAAGAAGAGAAGAAGTTGTGCTGACCCTATTCAGTATTTAGTCCAAAAAAATACAAGTGAAAATGAACTGAGGAAGAAGAGTTGGAAATCAGAAGAAAGATTGCAACTTAATGCTGAACAACAGAAGCAGCAATTCCAGTTGCAACAACTGCAATTACAGCAGATGATGGAATCTCAAAAAAATACACAAAATTTATTTATTGCTGTGATTGAGAAACTTTCAAAGTAACATTAATAACATTGTGTTCTGTGAGTTAAGTTAATTGTTAATGCTTTTCTTTTTGCCTGTTTTTAAAGGTAAAACTGACAAGATAATTCCATATTTAGCAATTACATATTACCAGATGTATTATAGAAAATAAAGAAGTTACCTTGTTTATCATCATTTATCTGGGTGCTGGCTTGCTTGCCATAAGCTATACATTTTCTCATAATTTATCTGGTGTCTTTTGCTTTATTTTAATATTCTGGAATGTGAGTTACATGTTATTATAACACAATCCATCTGATTCAGACTGATTGGTTCATTTTTGATACCTCCTACATCAAGGATACCTAATGATTCCACCCTAGTATGAATAAATGGATGGTGGATCAATTTGAAAATACTTGGAAGTAGTATTCCCATACGACATGTCAAATATTTCGCATCAATGCTGCAACTACATAAAATTTGCCAACTGCACTAAGTCGTAACTTTAAATTCTTCTTGAAATCAATGAATTTAAAACTATTCGAAACATCACCAATAGCCATTCAACAGATACACGTAGGGAACTCATTGCTCGATTAAATGCTTTCATATCGTCTGTCAGTACTCGCACATCACCAACACGATATGGGGCCATTAATTGTGGTCTGAGCGGATAAGCTGGGTCTCCATACAAGCAAAGGAGTTGCCCCTCTGGATCATGGGCATATAGCTCGAGAGAACCAAGTAAGCCAGAATCTTTCAACATTCCAGCATCATGGCGACGACCCTCAACAGGACCAAATAGGTTGGCTATAAGACCATTTGGCAGAGCAACTGATTGAAATTTAAGGCATGCACACGCTTATGTCCATTGTACACTACACGTTGCATCTTGCCGGACTGCATATTTGACGGACTGTACCATCAACGAACCCAAAACAATTGCTTAATGGGCTACCTTGTTGTCTTATTGCATTTGAATATTGTTTAAGTGCTACAGGAGTTAAAAAACTTTGGTTCCATGATGTAAGGCGAAAACATGAACATTATAAATCCAGTCGAGTACTGTATTGAAGATCATGCATAGCTCAGGCACTGGCCTTGCAAATGTGCTCATCATGTCAACATAACGACAAGGATATGCCAATTGAAGCAAATGAAATACAAATATAAAAATTCAACTTATGAATACGACCATATTAATTTTGCAGGACAAGGGAGCTTCTGTATACATTAACATGACCTTGAGAAATGCAGTCTTATGCACGAAAGAGGAAAATAATTAAGTAGGGCCCTAATAGTTAACTTTCAATAATAAAATATATTTATAAAATTATATATCAACTACATTAACCACATTATAATTTTATAGAAATGTAAATGTGTTTTAGATACATAAAAAATAATACAAAAATATGTGTTGCCCAACTCAATTAAATATTAGACAAAATATGAATACGAATATATATAAATATAATATTCAATATTATGTTTATACCTTTTTAACAATATGCATAACCCTTCAATGCCATCACAAATTGTTCCTTGGCGACACTTAAACGTCTCTGGAACTCGTAAAGCGTCTGCAAGAATAGGGATGTCGTCTTTCCTAACCCTAAACATGGCTTCAAACTCATTGAAATCGTACTCTTTCATCGAAAAATCATCAAATTCCCAGTAAGGGTAAGCACGATTTTTGATTTATATGCATCGTAGAGAAGCACAAACTCTTCGTCATTTAACTGACCAGCGTCATAACCTAACACCAGAGCCGTCCTAACCTCTTGGAAGGACATCACAACAAACTTATAATTGTCCTCAGGTTGTATATAAAGAATTAAACAAAATATAAGTACGTATTCTCCCTTGTTCGTAGTCGAAATCTTAATTGCTAAAAATTTCCGACTTCGCGCGCTTTTTTAAGTAGTCGGCCCAGTCCGTCATATGTTCGGTCGCGCATAAAAACGCGCGTTGTCAGTAGTCCGTTGTCATGGAATCTTAAAGTCCTTATTAAACAGCTTGAGGAGGTAGCATATATGCTTCTGGGAACCTGCAATTATAATGAAGTTTGACAAGTATATATATACTGATGCATAATGATATAATTTAGCTTATTTTATCTCTAAATTCATTAAGGATACTGGTTTTGAATTTGAAGTACACGGTGAAAAGAGGATCTTCAGGGGAACTATTGCATATGCCTCAGGAGATAACCTTGGATCTCAACTATTGGGGGGGTTTAAGGAAGGATCTCAAGCCCATCGGAAATGCAGAGAGTGCATGGGACTTGCAGAAAAAATTCAAACTAAGGTAAAGTTTAATTAATATAGACACCCACTGAAATTGGCAATAGTTCATTTAACTTTTTTATAACTGAAACACCCTTCCCCCCTTATTCACAACCAAAACAATTATGGTGGGTTGAATAAACCTCCCAAAAATTAAATTCGCATGAAAACTCAACTTATGAAGCAAAATTTTACTTTATACAGTGTAAACTGCATATAAGCAAAATATTAACAGTGCTCATTAATAGTGCTCAATATATCTTTAATACCTAAATTTGTAGTTTCATGAATCAGAATTCACATTACGAACAAGGGATGGCTATGAAGTTCACTGCAGACATCTTACTCGTGCTGATTATTTCAGTACTGCATATGGCTTGAATAGGAGGTCTCCTTTGAACAACTCAAGGTATTACCATGTAGTAGGTGGACTACCTGCCGATGCCATGCATGATGTCCTAGAAGGAGTACTGCAATATCATACAAAAGAGCTACTGAAGTTCTGCATTCTGGAGCAGAAAACATTCACCTTGGATGAACTTAATAAGAGAATAACTTCCTTTGATTATGGGTAGGTAAAACAAATATATTGGTTTTACAATTATGCATGATTTCCACAGATCATGGTAAAAATATCAAAATGTGTCTAAAGGTGTCTTGGAAGTTTTCTGATTGAGCACTAAGTGGTGGTTTACAACTTCTTCACAGTCATGACTTCAAAGGGTTAAGTAGTTGTGATGACACAAACAAATTTGGACACTCAGTTAATATACAAATAACGTCAAAATACACGATTGTTATTAGTCATTAAACAGTCAGTAAATACAAATTTATGCATGACTTTGTCCAAACAAAATATGTTGAATTTACAATGAAATTCAAGTTGAGAACTTGGCAAATTATGTACATAAATTGAAGAGAGTTGAACGAATGTTCTAAAATCGAGTCTCAAGCGCGCCATAGTGTAACTATTGTTGCTCAATTTTGTTACATTAGTTTATAACATTAAAATTTCCGTGTGGTCTCATATTAAATATCTGTCTCTTATATTCAAGGAAGGAATACGCAAAGCTGAACATTATTAAAACATTTGCAATTGGTGCATATATGTGCTTGATATATATTTTGACTTTTCCTACCTTGTATAATATATTTCTAATGGATGATAGTCGAGTCGACGTGTTTTCTGTTTCCCATACTGCGTGTAGGCTTGTTACAAGGCGGGAACACGTGCTAAAATACACAAAATTACGCACGATATTATGTATAAAACGGAAAATTCAAGATGATAAATTTCGTAGCTTTATAACCACCTCGATATGTGTACTCCGAAGTGTAACTAACCAAGTGAACTAACTTTGTAAATCTGGCTCAGAATAAAATCTGACTTTAGTAATATTTAACAATCTGGGACACCCCGTCATTTATGTCATAAACAAATTATGTTGCCGATTGACGTCAGCGAATATATGTTTGATGTTTCTTTTATATTGGGATTCGTGACCTGGCCTGTGAAACTGTAAATTTCTTAAAAAATAAGCTTCAACATGAAAATTTGAACATTTCAGGTATCACAATGACTCGAACAAACCTGCGCCAATTTTGAGGACAAAACTCACTTCAGAAGACCATAGTCTCAAACAACATGGTAAGACTGACCACGTCATCTCAGCGTGTCCTTTATTCCAGCCCAGCGACGTTATAATTTCAGAAGTACGCATGATAGTATTTCACTCATATCCTTAACATAATGGTGTTACAATATAAAATTTCATACATGAAAAGAAACAAAAAAAACAAAGTGTACAAAGGCGCGAGCTGCCATGCTGTGATGCTGATGTCTCAATGCTGACGTTTAATGGCGAAGTAGTCACATGATTTACATAATTTATGTCGCTAAACGATTACAGCGTGTATCAAACACTGAGGTATCAAAATGGTGCAACGCTATGATTCGCATAATTAAGTAGTGCATGCAAATAAGCATTTCAATCATTTGACGAGTATGATACAGATATGTTATATAATTACATTGCTACAAACGTGATAGCACAATATTGTAGCAATATTCATATTGTTGTTTGTACGAACTCAGTGCTTAAACAGCGATGTTACACAAGTGTCGTGATTCAACATGCAATTAAGTTTGTTACTGCTTGTTAACAGGTTGTCCCGTCTCTCAAAAGCTTGAGACAAGCAAGCTTGTGAATAGACTTGCAACAAGATGTGATATTTTTACGTGCGTACTCGTTAAGTGCTAAAGTATGCAAACATGGTTTTATGAATATTGGATTTGCACTCTGTATGTCATATTTCGTCCTAGCCAAGGTTCCCTAAAAGCCACACTAAATTAATATTAAGTCACACATAGGACGCGCCCAGGAGGGTTAATTAAGTCAGTCCATATGTTCTCTTATGTACTTCACCTTTTATATTACAGCAAATGAGATGTGGTGCTTGGGCCTGTTTTTGCCACTGTTGATTGGCGAATTTCTTACAAAAGATGACGATCACTGGAGTGCATACTGCACACTACTTGAAATTGTGCGCATTGTCTTCTCGCCGTTGATCAGCAAGCAGCAAATACCATACCTGCAAATTCTGATCCAGAACCATCACGAAGGATTTAAAGCTTTGTATCCACACGCCTCTGTCATCCCAAAAATGCATTATATGATCCACATGCCAAGAACAATGTTACGGTAAGCAAAAAATATATAAAAAACACGTATATAAGACTTTTATGTTCGTTTACGTCCATAGGCATAGGAAAAAAATGTGCAAAGTCGAATGCAGCCAAGAGCACATAAATCAAATGCTTTCCAACCAAGCTAGTTTTCTCAAATTCCGTGTTCTCGCCATTCATTAAGCATACAATTTCATTTCATATCACTATTGCAGTTTGGAACCACTGATCAGAATTTGGTGTATGCGATACGAGGCGAAACATTCATATTTTAAACGGCTGGCGGTTTCCTGTGGCAATTTCATCAACCTGCCGTACTCGTTGGCGAAACGACACCAAGAAGGCCTATGCTACCGGATACACACACCAGAAGGCAGCCATTCGACTTTCCTTGAAAAAGGCAGTGAGATTGGACCCGGTAAGAAAAACACAACCAAATTTTTTATTTTTTTAAAATTTTAGTAGCTACTTAATTAAATATTTTTCATTAACGTAACTTCCATAGGAGCGGAAACTGTAGCTGGAAGATTGGACAATTTCATTTACTCGAGCAGTCATACCACTTAGAAATGAATGTCCTCACATCTGTATTTGAGTAAGTTTCATCATGATTAATTCTCGTGATGCTTAATTTCTTGTCTCATACAGCATATTTATTTTATTTTCACGGTTCCGCTGTACTAGGGTTTAATTACCGTTAGAATACTCACAAAAACCTAGTCAAAGTGCCAGTCAAAGTTATTCCCTTTGCATTTCCTTCTCAGCGCAAAATGGGTTGTTATTGGAGGAACCAAATATAAACGCAATGCGATTATACATAGTGGTTATGATGAGGATGATATGCCAAGGTTCTGGAAAATCATAAAATTTTCGTCATTGCCAAGAATCTTTCAGCAATCCAGTTTGTGATGCTGCCATTAGTTACCGTCTGTTTTGATAGCCATTTCCAGGCTTACGAGGTTAACCTTACAGATGATGACCAGTTGCAAATTAAGGAGCAGAAAGAGTTCACTTGCTATATCCCAAAGCAACTTACTAGGCCATATGGTCGACGTGTTGGTGCCAGATATGTCTGCACAAGATTTGATCTTGGTACAAATAATTAAAGAAAACATTGATTAGATTTGTCAAAAAATATTTACCCATCACTACATAATTGGCCACCTGTACAGTAGAAATGACCAAAATGTTTAGGCTGATTCCTTACCATGTGTGTGACAACCTTATACTGATTTTATACATACTCTGTTCTTTTCTTGATTGTGTGTGAAATATTAATTTCTCTATACTTCAAATAAATTATATTGAGGGAAGTATCTTAGACACACATACAAGTTGTCTCTATTACTGTTACACGCATATAGAGAATCATCAGTATTTTATGATGCATTGTTACCATCATCATAATGAAAGTTAACAATTATTATAATAACTGTGGCGAGAATTGCAGTGTATTTTGCAGGCTAAAATGATAAATTCAAGTCTGATCTGAGCCAATGAGAAGAATAACTGAAGTATTTACCCATTGCATAGTTTTTTTTTCAAATATTGCCCTTTAAAGTTAATATAATAGTATACAGTTGATGTTCTTGGGTATAAATGTGTTTTTGGCACTCCTCAGAACACATCTTAACCCTTGTTACGCTAGGGCTAAAATGAGTCCAAAGTAGGGCCGAAAACACATTTATGCCCGCGAACATCAACTCTAAATTGTTACTCCTCCTCTGTCCAAAAAGGACAGAGGAAGAGAATAGCCAAAAACCCTTTCTAGGCCTAATCTAAAATGATTCACCACATAAAGGTCTATACATTTAGAAATATTTAAAACATGCAAAGGAGTGTTTATCATATTTAAAACACAAGGTGCACTTGAGCATTTTATATTTGATAAAACACAAGTCCAAGTACATAAGATATTATATATATATATATAATATTATATATATATATATTATATATATATATATTATATATATATAAGATATTAATGATTGTTTAAAGTCTGTATATATATATAAAGCCTACACGGATCTATCTGATATTAATGCTTGACAACCGCCTGTTAAAAAGAAAGCAAAGTAGCTTTTGTCAAAGTAGTAGATCTATAAGTAACCTAAAGATGAACAACAGTTGCAACATTAATAATCCCAATTATGATATAATGCATATAGCAGTTTTTGGTCAGCTCATTCACATAACCATTTATGTGTACATACAGTGTATAAATGTATAATAGTTGAATGATACACAGAATCGCTGTTAAATATACATTGCCATAGCAATTGGTTGCCACATTTTTCACTGGTGCATTTTTTCTGATTTAAAAAAAAATTATTTCATTATTCTGTCAATAAACTGATCAAATAGAATATGGTAAATTAGTAAAACTCAGTTATTTATTTATTCATTTAAAAGAGTGTATACTGGCAGGTGCTATAAAAAGTTATAAGTTAGAAAAAAATTATATTTCTCACAATGTAATTTGGCAAATTTAAGGCATTCAAATGAAAGGCATTCACTTTTTTATTTGCACTGTATTTCAAAGTCCTCATAATTCCTCAATACAATTATTCAATACAATTTACTGCATTATATCAACTTCTGGGGGCGGTTGTCCGAAAGGCGTTTAGCTTAAACAGTGGATAACATTTTATTGCATTTTTATATAAATTATATAACTTTTTATTGCGTCTTTTTGATGAATAAAAAATATATTAGCACAGTATGTTCTCATTCACGGGGACAATAATAAAGTTTGATTCTTTGATTCTATTAAATGATAAATATATAGAAGATTGAGTATTTACCAGCCTGCAATGCCTCTTTCCAGGAAGACGGTATCATTTTTATAGGAGTAGAGATTGAAATTCAACGGCGATATGATCGATCGATCTGTTGAAATTGGAGAGCATAACAACTCTTTACTGAGGTACGTTAACTAACCTTCGAAATGTTCCTTGTTAGTTATTTTCCATCCATTTTATATTGTTATATATCTAAAAATATATGGCAGAAGTAATATTTCCTCTAAACCTTCCTCCCAAGGCCTCGAGAGTCAAGACAGAGTTAAACATGGAAGAACGTGGTGTTACTTCCAATGTGTAGCAAGCGAACCAGTAATCCCTTAAAGGGTGTTTTTTAACCCCAAAAATGGAGTTAAATAAGGTAAAATTTTTAACCCCTCCATTATCCCTCTAGAATCCCTTAAAAGTGGTGTTAAAATAACACCCTGAAAATAACAGTGTGAGCGTAACTATTTGGAATTTTAATGCAATGTATTAATAAATATCTTTTGTTTAACACAAATAAAGCGGCTAGGAGAACCATTACTCCTAGCCAAAATTATCCCAAAACGGCGTAAAATTTAATGTGTCATTATTGATGCTCAGAAAACTGAGCTGCGGAAAGAGTATGCAAAATTCATGCCAGGCAATATATCTATGCGTAAATAAATCACATTACATAAAACAAAATATTTACGAAGGAAATAAGAAATTTATGTAATGTGATTTTATAAATAGACTATTAAGGCAAGGTGTACCCCAAGGGGATACGCCTTGCCGACGATAATTAAAAATCTTATATTATGGGCTTTGCGTCCTATCTAAAAGACCGACAGGTAATGGATGGCACGCAAAATGGGAAAGGTGGTCAATGGCCAGCAGCAAATCGAAAACTAACAAAGACCGAATACCCAAACCATAAACGGTCAGTTTAAGCGTGACATCGCGAAAGACAGATCTCCTTTAAAGTTGAACCCACCTCCTCCCCAAAGCCTCCGCTAACAATTATGTACATTGGACGATTTACCGTAGCTGATATATACAGAGAGAGGAACGTTATATCTCAATTAGTATGGTCGTAGGCCCGTATCTACAGGTGCTGGCAGTAATTTGCCTCCACCCTTTTCTGAGAGTAAATATTTGGAATTTTAATGAAATGTATTAATAAATATCGTTTTGTTTGACAGAAATAAACCGGCTAGGGGAACCATTACTCCAAGCCAAATTATGCCAAAACGGCCTAAAATTTAATGGGTAATGATTATTTCACAGAAAACTGAGCGGCGGAAGGGTTATGCAAAATTCATAGCTGGCAATATATCTATGCGAGAATAAATCACATTACATAAAGCCTAGAGTTGAAAGTGGAAGCACTGCATGTTTACGCTTTTCAGTCCCTGTATAATTTATAACCTAATTTCATGTAATCAAGCCAATCCATATAATACATGCACACAGCAAAATCGTGAGTCTTATTTTAAAAAAAAAATACAAACAAGTAAATTGTTCTTGTCAGTATAGTAAGAATATTATTCTGGCAAGAATCCAGGCAAGAATATTATTCTTACCTGGAATCTCATTTTAAGAAAACAATTCTTGCAACAAGAATTTTCTAAAGAAAAATACTCGTTTTAAGTAACACATTGCTTGAAATAAGCAAAATTATTATTGTATATTAAGGAACCTACTCACACAATTCTTACCTAGAATGTTACAAATAAGAAAAAAACTTTAAAACAAGAATAATTTTACTTATAATAAGTACAAAATTTTTTGACAAAGAAAAACATTTCTAGTAATTAAGTTTTTAACTGGCTTTGAAACATCACAGATACTTATTCTTATACATTATTTTAGTTCAAAATATTAAAACTACTTATTTAGTGGCCATACTAATATATAAATGCCATACATTTACATCTGACAGAAATAGTTTTTTCAAAGTACTGCTAGGTTTGTGCAATACCTTGCTCAAATAAACAAGTCTTTCAAGGACTTAATTTAAAAGCCAATTGGCAAGTTTAGGAAAGTATCCGATAGAGCTCAGATAATGAAATTAAGCCCTTGTATGAACCCAGAAGTAGTTGAATAAAAATATTCATGGAAGAAGACAAACACATCTATGCAAACTCACTGCATGTCTTCAATTATTTACACATAAGCTAAAGTCATTCATTCCTGAGCAATGTTTCCCTTTGATTATTGACCAGCTGTTCTTAAATTTTGTATATCATGCCAAACATGAAATATTTATAAATCACCTGGAGTATTTTTTTCCTTGAAAATCAAATGCTGAAACACTGTGGTCCAATTAACCATTGGTATAGCAAATTTTCCACTGAATTTCTTGCTCACTACCTCAATCCATGTTCCTAATAAAACAAAAAGCAAGCATACTTGAGAAATCAGAGTTAAGATAACAAATGTTAAAGAAACTAAGCAGTGCATAATATGTGTGAAATATATGATTGGGGATGCTATGCACAGTTTTGCATGCTCTGACAGATATAAAATTAGGCATAAAGGGTAGTCATCTGGTAAGCTGTCAATGATTTTTCCTTTTATCTATTACATGATAAATAAGTATATAATCAATTGGTCAATAAGTATATAATTACCGGTATTTATGTTATACATTAAAAACTAAGCCATATGCTTAGGTGAATAATCTAACAGCATTGCACAATTCCTTATAATGCATTACTTACCACAGATATTACTTTCCAATGAGACCTCTTTCATTACAGGTTTAGACATAAACATCACCACTTGTTAATCCACCATCTAAGAATGCATATAAAAAATTTAAAAGGCAATATAACAGTTATTTCATCCTAATTCTTAATCAAAACTTATGTATATCCAGTAACCAAGATTCAGTATATCATGATCCTATAAGATTGAGTACAAATGTTTCAGCTAAAATTTGACCATGGTTTTATAGCTAACGTCAATATCACGTACACTTTTTATGGCATAGTGCCTATAGTATAACCACGTTATTAATATATTTATATAAACGTCGTTCATTTATCGGGAATGATGAGTATTAAAACTGTGAAATATCTGTTTATTGTTTATAATACGTTTACTGTTTACGCGGCAAATTCAAAAATAGCTTTCGTCTGTTTGCGCGTATAATTTTAAATCCTTACCTCTTAGAAGACTGAGATTCCCAGCCACTTTTAAAACAATCTGCGCAATCTTCTGCAGGAAATTTTGCGACATAATGTCCAGTAAATCCTATCCACAGTAATCCACAATATTCCACAGTTCTTTCCACCAGTTGGCAGTTAGCGAAGTTTAAAATATATATTTTCATAAGAAACGAACTACGTCCATTCAGAATGCTTAAATAGGCATTAAAACCTTCATTTCGTCTGCATATGAAACGAAACTTGCGAATCTTTGCTCGGTTATTAAATGTTACTTAGTAAGAATGTAAAAATATTCTTGGTTGTTTGAAATAAATTGGTTGTTTGAAATTAGTATTGTTGGCAAGTGAATTGGCAACAAGCGTTTTTGATTGCCGGTTTTAAGTTAACAATGTTTTTGCCAAGAATCCACAGACGCCTTCCTTGTTTTAAGAATACCAAAATTCTTAGTTAGAATACAAGCTAGAACATTTACTTGTTTTAAGAAACAGTTATATCTTGCTTAAAAAAAGTTTACTTATTCAAGTAAAATTCATTCTTGATAAGAATAATTTATCCCCTTTTACTTATTTGAGCAAAATTTTGCTTAAAATAAGAATTTCTCAAGAACATTATTCTAGGTAAGAATTCTCGATTTCGCTGTGCATGTGCATGATTATATAAATACTGTATAACTGTTTGCCTCAGTGAAATTGAAAATTATTGCCGTGTGTGATCACTGATCAGTGTGATTGGGCGCAACCAGTATATCAACAAAACAACGTTTGCATAATTATAAATTAGACGAAACGGTAATTTTCGTAGTTCGGTTACTCTTTGCAATTAGAGTCAAATTGACTCCTTCGAAGAGTAACATTACCTTTTGGTAGAGTAACAAGACTCTATTGTAGAGTCGTTTTTGACCCCAGTCGAAACTACCCTTAGAGTTGAAACAACTATATATATATATATTATATATATATAATATAATTATAATAATATATATATATATATATATATTATATATATATATATAATATATATATATATATATATATATATATATATATATATTATATTATATAATATATATAATATATATATATATATATATATATATATATATAATATATAATACCTATATAATATTAATTATATATATATATATATATATATATAATATATATATATATATATATATATATATATATATATATATATATACAGACTGTACTGAACAACTTTTGGTAAACAAACTTATGCGTATTTTGGTAAACAAACCCGCATTCGATAAACATTGCTAGAGACCAGACTGAAGTGCATCGACGCTGTTCTCGACAATCTGGGTGGTATGTTGCACCATCGAATTGACAATCGTTTGGGGTACCTTGCCTTCCTCTTTTTTTCCTCGACCTCGCAAACAAAGAAAAAATCATCGTCATCGTTTTTACCATTATAAACGTCAAGTTCATCTCCCTCGTTGTTGGCACGTGGATCTCGTTCAACAACTTCCTCTGCTTGAAGTACTTGACTATGCTTGTTGACAAAATGGTTTCGCAGAGAGAAATAGTTCGTGTACGTACGTGGACATTCATTAATGCCACATAGCGCATGGAAATCCCGATCACTCTTGTGAACCCGACCGAGATGATTGATCAACGAGCGAAGAGTTTGACATGTAAAGTTAATGCATAGGTTACAGTGATAGTGCATTCCGGACATCGTCGAAGCTATAGGAGTAATATTGGAGACGTATTTCAGTTCATGTACTGCTCTACTTCAACTAACTGTGGGACTTGTTGACCTTAGATGTTCCCACATATATCTGCAGTAAGAACTTTGGGTGCAAAACACTGAGCTATATTATAATTCCTGGAGGACTGGTTCGTCATTTTTCGGTAACTTCGCCGCCATCTTTTCGAAGCAAAAAACATGGCGGACTTCACCTTTTGCGCAGTGCGCAGTGTTCCTCTGTGCTCATACCGTGTACTTGGTCGAGATGATTTGCTAACCTTGCTAAATTTATACTACCACAGCCAAATACAGGACAGTTCCTACGCGTGCGACGCATATTAAGATGATTGCTCAACAAATTCCTAATAATAATTGGCTCATTTTTTCGTGGTCAGGTATTTTATTAGCCCCGTATTAGCCCCGGAAAAGTCCGGGCTTGTCAACGCAAACTCTTGCTTAAGGAAGACAAAGTCAAACGATCTAAACAAGAAAACAGTGTAGTGCCCGGACAATATGTTTAAAATATTTGTAAAATTGTTCTACTTTATTATATTGTTACAAGCGTTAATCCGTGTCTTAATTTATGCTCCAAGCATCGCGTTGTCCATAACACCAATATATATTCCCTCTAAAAATGCATACATTTTTGCATTCGCCATACCCCCTTTTTCCTCCCTTTGAGGAGCTTGGGCCTGAAATATCTCATTGAGCAGATGAGCATCTTTTCATGAACATTTATGAGCATATGCTCATAGGCCCGTTTGGGCCCTATGTGGCCTTATATGGCACTATTAGGCCCGATGGCCCGATTGCTGACTGCGCGTCCTAACCCGCGATTATGGAAAAATATTCCATTAAATATCTATGAGAGCAAGTAAAACAGGAAATCCAGGGAGAACAAGCCAACAGTGTACTAGCCAGTGTACTAGCTCGTTTTTACTCAAACAAGCCACCTATGCGAAACAAAAAATACGGTTACCATATGAACGTCAAAGAATCGCGCGAGTATAGGCGAACATTTGTGTTAAATAACTGTTGACATCACATATGTAAAGACTACATTAACATATGTGACCTTCCACGGGAAAACATACGTTTACGCTATTTCGTTCGTTCAAAAATATCGTTCGTTATCCGTTCGTTTGCCGTTCAAACGCTTCAAGCGTTCGTTGAAACGATTTTCGAGATCGTTCATCGTTCGAAATTGCCCGTTCGAACGCTTAGGAAAAATCGTTCGAAAATTGGTCCAAAAGCGTTCAACGGTTTGATTTACCGTTCGTTGAAACGTTTGCCGGAATTTCGTTCAATCGCATTGGATTTGGTTCAACATTCGATTAAACATTTGCAATGTTACAACTTTAGAGAAGAAGCGCAGAATGTGTTACACAGAAATACTCCCAGAAATGTATTCAGTTCCTTAGTAGAAGGCTTGTAAAGGAAATAGTAGGGTTATATCATTTTAGCCTAATCGAATGCTTTTTTGCGCTTCATGTTCTGGTTTATGCTTAGCGTGCTCTTATTTCATTAGCGACAAATTTCACGTTATAAGCTTTCTTTTAAAAATTTATCGTTTTTGTGCTTCGGTAATGCACTGAATGGTTAGAATTTGTGTTTTAATATACTTCTGTAGCTTCCATAAAGCCAAAGTTCACCGCGCGCACAAACAACGTCGCAAGCCATATATTACAGCATTACGAGCCATAATATGCCTTGGCAAGGTGCTAATTAAGTTGCATAATTGTCGGAAGTCTGTAATGTATGTAAACAGACAAAACCAGATTTTAAAATCAGTAAATTGAGGGATTTTGCGTGTTACATATTATCGCACTTGTAAATTTATTTACAAAGTGCGATAAATTTAAGCTAATTTATTTACATCTGATAATCTGATAGCAGGGCTCCGTCCGAAGCAGCTACTGATTAAAATGTATTCAAAATAAAGGACCGCATCCTAGGACGAGAATGCGGTTCAGCATTTCAGCTCGTTGTCTTTAATGCAGTCTGACATGCAAATTATATACAACAATTGAAATACCCTAGCTAATATTTGAAGACATAAATACAGTGACCTAACGCGCGTTCGGTAGGGTTAGGACGAGAACTAAAATAAGGTTCCCCAGTTATTGGGGGCCAGAATAGATAACGAAACATCATAGTATATGAGCAAAACGTGATCAATGACAAACAGCGAATTAAGGGACCCGGCAGTACCAAGTATATCTCAAGACCCCATCCTCTGTTCGTTATGCCACTGCATGAATATCCAAGCAATTTAAATATGACGCGTGCATCTAGTCTAAAACTGGAGCAGTGCCCCGCTTGCAAAATTGTCTTATTTCCTTAAAAGGGTATATTTGTCTCACCAGATCTAAGCCATCTGGCTCGATTGTTGCTGGCATGTTGAAAGGTATCAATTGGCATAAATATAACTTATGGCATAAATATAACTCATGCATTGTAAATGTTTATTTAGACTCTTAATTCACAAAAAAATTACTTCATATATGTTGATATATATATGCACATTTCAGCACAATTCACTCCCCATGCATGTAGCTATATTTTGGTTGTGATTTGATTTCTCTCGACTAGCTCCTCGAATCGGAAACGTGGAACGCGGAAAAGTCTCAAATCGTACAAATCATAGAGACTGTATGAAAGTAATGAAGCTATATCAATGATGTTCATTGTGTGACATTGTTTATTACAATAAAAAAACAAGAGTGTCGTACAATGAACATCATAATATTGCTCAGGGAAATTTAGCCTATAGGCTTTGATAATGCACAAAATATCATCTGGTCAACATAATTAGAGCTGTGGCCCGTGTGAAAAATATAACAAAACAGAAATTATGATCTATATTATACCATTTAAGTTTTGTTGATATTAAACTACGATAAACCATCAAAGACGCCGTCTACAAATTCCGTGTTTTGTGAGATTGAGTTTAGCGCTATGTTTTAACCAAGTGCGTGCAGCCTTGCGCACAACTGGCCCAAGCCCAAGGGCAAGTTGCCAAGCTAACGTGTACAAACATTTAAGTTTGACCTTTCGGATATTTCGCTTATATATATTTCGCCATACTTCATCAGAAAACGAACATTAGAATTTATCTTGCTTGGACAACATATCAGCTGCTTGGGCAACAGGAAAATATTCACTAATTTTGATTTGGGCTCCTTTATTAGGAAATTACATTCCGGATATTAAATTGCAATTATGCATGGTCATTGCACCTTGAAGCCTGCCAGCTAGAGCGGCAAAATGAACAAATTTGAAATGGCGCCTATCAACTGTTTATGCGTATATGAGCGCGCGGGTAAAGATCTTTACCAGTAATTTCGCGAAGACTAAACCAAATATTTGCTGGATATTAACATCTATATGGAGAAGTCAAGGCGTTTTACCCCTGCATATAAAGGTATGAGACTATACGAAACATTAGCTATTATATAAGGCAAGTCATGACTGGGCATACTTTATTAGGCGCGCTTGCATTATTTCCCTCCCAGCATTGAAATCAGGCTTATCGATGAAATCATCAACAGAATTCGTATTACGGTTGGCTCGATTTAAAGTTTTTTTTCCTTGAGTGTGTTTGCCTGGCTAAACTGTAGCTCTCTATTGATCCATGCATATATCGAAATATGACACGCATTCGAAGTAAGATTTCATATAGATGATCATGCAATTGTATATAACAAGACGTTCTCAATTGCATTTTATGTATATATGCTAACGCGAGTAAAATGGAGTCGGATATAAATGCGCACTGCAATATAATCCTTTAGATTACTTGCCATGGCCGGTGGAATCGAGTTGGGCCACGATCATCCAATCATTCCGAATAAACATGACATGAAAGGTTGCCAGACCTTTAAAATGGCTTGGCTGAGGTTAGAGTAGTTGTTAGCTTGGTGGTTACAATTTAATAGGATGCATTTACTCACATTGAAACAACAATTGTTTGCAAACTTTTCTGACATTTGTCAAAAAATATGTGGGTAGATGCTACCTTGAAATATATATATAATTATATGATATAAAAAGTTTTCGCAAGACAAAATGGATTGATGCTTTGATGCATGCCTTAATCATCTGTCTGGGGAAATCTTGATTAGTTAATTTTATTGTAAGCAGGCGGCACAAATTGTGTCACAAGTAGATGTCTCGAAGATGTTAAGGATCGGGTGTTTCTTAAAATGGTGAGTATAAACTCCCCTGTGCATGCATTTGGCATTGTCGTTTCTATATGGGCGGCAGCATTGCTATAAGCTTTGCAGAAAAAAATTATTTGCACACTTTGTGATTTAAAAACTCGGTTTCTATATGGGCCGTGTGCTATTGCTATATGCTTTAGTAAAAATAATGTGGCACTTTTGTCTTGCTGCCGGGGTTGAGTATTAAGTTGCTTTGCAGGGCGGATTTTCGGACCTTTAGGATTGCAGATTGCCGCGGTCGTTTGAAATGAAGATTTCGAAAATTATCCCACTAATTTATGCGTTCTATTTCTTTAGGTCACTATTGTTAGGCTCATGCAGTTAGCTTAGGCATTTTTACACAATTAACTATGTAGATGGTCGAATATATGGGGGGAATGAATATAGTGACCACCAATAATTTAGTTAGATCACAAGTATTAATTAGCGACTTGTTATACTGGTTAAAATCATAACACATGCATATGTGATCGTATGGTCACAAAATATGTAACTAATATGGCGGCAGAAATAGCGACATTGCAGCTTTAGCTTTGCAAAGAAAATATAGCGATGGTGCAGGCAATCGACAAAATAGATTATTGTCAAATTTAAAATATTCTTAAGGTAATGATGCCCTTAGTTGCTAGTGACTTGCTACTGACAGTACTGTGTATAGGCGACATTCCGCGACAAGCTTGACCGCGGCTAAAGCTAGGCTACTGGTGTTGCTGCACGGAACATATTGTGTGCACTAGGTAAATATCCAAGCCTATATTTTAAATATTTTATTACCGCAATGCATTGCTGAAATTGAAATGTGGATTTCATGTGTATAAATGGTGTGGATATTTAATGTAGTATTTATACCAAATAAGTTTTGACAGCATGCAAGCACACGTTACTACGCTGGTTCGCATACAAACGAACTTTGCGTATGCGATATTCTGTATTAATGTTTGGTTATCATCGGTAAACAACTTGATCCTTGCGCTAATTAATTTAATCGTTTGCGCGTCAAAGAGTATAAACAAAAGTGTACAATGGAATCTCTTGTGTTTAGTTTAACATAAAGTATGTATCCAGTAGCTGAAACTCAACCAAACTGAGACGGCAATTTTTGTTTACTGTCGGTTTACAGCCGTGTTAATAAAACGGATGCATGCTGTATCGCCTGTATGTCTTTGTTTATACGTCTTTAACCACTCATACATAGAGTTTGTTCGTGGAAAAATTTACAAAACCTGTAACGATGTTGCAAATGAACACGCGCTGATATTTTGATGGGTATAGTTGCAGATGATGCATTAATTTGACATAACGATGATAATATATACTAATAACTGAAGGCTTTCTAACGATTAACCCGAATTTTGATGCAAAACGCCAATGTATATATGTATATAAAGTATAAAATAATGGGATTTAGGTAGTATAGCTAATAATTTTAGTTAAACATTCAAATGAAGGTATAGCTATTTATGTACACACATACTTGGAACAACACATGTTACTTGTTTGAAAATATTTCCTATTCTTTTAATTAGATAAATTAGTCAATAATATCTTGCGTCAATTATACGCGCAACAGGCGTTCAGACAAATTCGTTAAAACCGTTCATAAACATAAATCGTTCAAACGGCTTCAGATTGAACGTTTATTTATCCGTTCGTATTCTCGACTTTAAACGTTCACATTTTTAGCTGAATTCGTCAAAACGTTTTCTGGGTTCGTTGAAACGTTATTACAGATCGTTCACTACCCGTTCGTTATCCGTTCGTTTTGCCGTTTCAACGAAATATCGTTAACGTACGTTTTCCCGTGGAAGGTCACATATCGTATGGGCGTTATATTCGTATACATATAATAAAAAGATGTGTACGTATACGACGTATAGATTTGCAGTGTTGCAGAGGAATGTTCTAAGGGAACATTTATTCCCCAATGTTTAATCGAATATTTGTCCATATTCGGGTGTTAAGATGCCCATGCAGTCAGCAATCGGGCCATCGTGCCTAATAGGGTCATATAAGGCCATATAAGTCCCAAACGGGCCTATGAGCACATGCTCATAAATGCTCATGAGCAGATGCTCATCCGCTCAATGAGATATTTCAGGCCCAAACTCCTCAAAGGGAGGAAAAAGGGGGGTATTGCGAATGCGAAAATGTGTGCATTTTTAGAGCGAATCGAAATATATATTGGTGTTATGGACAACGCGATGCTTGAAGCATAAATTAAGACACGTATTAACGCTTGTAACAATGTAATTAAGTAGAACAATTTTACAAATATTTTAAACATATTGTCCGGGCACTACACTGTTTTCTTGTTTAGATCGTTTGACTTTTTCTTCCGTAAGCAAGAGTTTGCATTGAAAAGCCCGGACTTGTCCGGGTTAGGACGCCTAGTCATGCAGCAATTGGGCCATCGGGCCTAATAGTGCCATATAAGGCCATATAGGGCCCAAACGGGCCTAATAAAATACCTGACTTGAAAAAAATGAGCCAATTATTATTAGGAATTTGTTGAGCAATCATCTAAATATGCGTCGCACTCGTAGGAGCTGTCCTGTGTTTAGCTGTGGTAGTACAAATTTAGCAAGGTTAGCAAATCATCTCGACCAAGTACACGATATGGGCACAGAGGAACGCAAGAGATGGTTAAAGTGGAGTAAGAAAGGAATATGTGTACCTCGACAGAGTAAAGAACCAAAGGAATTCGATATGGAGGAGTGTCTGGAAAATTTATTAGAGCGCGATGGAGAGAAATTTATTATCAAGAAGAGATGGAGAGAAACTTTAATGTTTACCTAAGCACTGCAAACGAACAACCTCTATCTAGGGGGAAACGAAGAAAGTACATAAGGGATTGCTAACATTTTAGTTTGTGTGAATGTACTGGACTAGGAAAAAGTACCGTTGAGCAGATTAGCACATCCTCATAACTACACATGAGCAGACATCTGCTCATAAAACTGCGTTGCTGCTCGATAACAAGGCATTTACACACTTCTAGTGCTAAGGGGATGAGCTGCCAATTTTGCAGAAGATATTTCAGCCGCAGTTACAATCAGCGCAGACCCGAACGGGAGTATTGCCTACTACGAGAACAAGAAAGAAACATGTCTCAAACAGACTCGGACAGTCAAGAAAGTGATTTCCAAGATGATGTCTCGACCACTTCCACTCAGCAATCTGGAAGTTCGACGACAACGGACTCAGAATGTGAAGAAGAATTGGATCCCTGGATGCCGTTAATAGAAGAAGCATAACATAGAAGTAACACAGTATTCGAGGAAATGAAAGAAAGCCTTATAAACAGTGGTTTTGATGAGCACTATGCTAAAAAGAAAGCTTACTTCAATGCCATGCTAGACTCCAGGAATATTGATTAACAGCAATATTGATTAATTTCTTGATTAGAAATTTTCGAGCTATATTTTGGTGGTATTTTTGTGCTTTTTAAATTAAACGGATTAATTTCAACATTAAAAAACCAAGATGATTTCATGATATCTGGTGATGGAAGCATGACAGCATGGGTCATAGCGCTAAGTATTATGCGTACACAATATTTCACTGGTGTTATAAAAAATAGATTTTTTTTCTCCCTTTCCTATTATGTAATTGCATTTACCAATATATATGTAACTGTCAGGGGTGGGGTTATTATGTGAATATGAAAGAAAACAACCTGCATTTTGTTCTGTATATTCTTGTGTTATAGAAGTCAAAAATACATGCTGTTACTATACTGTATAGGCCCTTGTGATTCATATACAATTATAGTTTCAATTGTGTGATAGTTATGTTTTTGTAATCTCAATTGTAGATTCTATGGCATATAGAGTCGAATTGGTACGGCAAAATATCTTTGAGAATTGAAGTTTATGGCGGTTCTTCAGGTATGTTCTGGCAATTCACTGAAATACTATTTGTTGGCTAAGGAATGTTGTCCCATGGTAGCGGTACGCATGAACCTGGGATATCACAATGCTGATAGCCTCACAACCCTGGACAATAATATAATAATTTACTTGTTCCTTGTGTTTCAATTTTAGATCAAATAAAGTATGGCAACCCAGGAGTTGCTAACAATTATTACCTTTCTCTTATCACTGACTACACCTCCATCCATCGCTATGCCATACATGGATTTGATGGACTGACATACCAAGCAAGGTAAATATTGCAGGCTACATGGTATATGTTCAGTTTATTATTATGTCATATTAGGACTGTTTGACATTATTTTTTTATTCAGTAATTCCCCTATATAGGAATGTGATAAAATTCGATGTTAACCCCCAAGTAAAGATTTCACAAAATCAATGGAAATAACGCTGTACCTCGACTGGTTTCAATCCTGGAGGAGCCGTGTATGGCAAAATTATATGCATTATCATTTCATTTTTGTTGATGATTGTTCGATGGTGTTTTGGTGCCAGAAGATAATTGATACTAATTATTGGCCCACGTACTGAAGACACATAACATCCCAGATAATAGCAACAAGTGTTGGGAATGCGGATAAGTCGACAGGACATGGTCGCTTAAATGAGGCAGCTTCCTGGTCTGCACGGAAAAATAACCAGGACCAAATGCATTTGGCAAGAAAGATGTTTGTCGGAGCGATTTCACTCAAAGTGGTCGTGATTATAATTAGTTGGTGAACACCTATTCTGTGTCCTGTATTTCCGACGGGCAAAAATTCGATCATTACAAAATAAATGGACTAGTCAGGGTTAGCTGGATTAATAAGCAAGGCTTCTACAGATTACCCTGTCACGTTATATGCATCACATCATTTCCATGCGGTCATATATAACTTTTAATGTGTGATTAAGATTAATTGTTTAACAAATTATTCATTTCATTAGAGACTCGCTGGTGGAAAATCCTATCACCAACTGTAACCGCGCTTTACATCCGCATTCATCCAAAGACATGGTATGCAACATATCTTTGAGAATTGAAGTTTATAGCTGTTTTTCAGGTATGTTCTAGCAATTCACTGAAATACTATTTGTTCACTAAGGAATGAGAAATGACTGAGAGATCCATCTAACTGAAATATATAGCGAAAATTTTTCAATAAGTGGCTTATGTAAGAGCGAGTTTTTGATTTAGAAATAAATTCTTTACACCCTACCAGCGGGTTTGTCAGGTTTTTTACTAACTTAGGTGCATTGGAATACAAGTAAAAATAAGGCGTGTTTTAGAAGTTATACCTGGACGAGGAATCCAGCATATCATTATGAGGAACAAAGCTATTATAGCGGTATATACTCAGGGCTATCACAATCAAGTTTAGTGTTATCGCTTTATTTCAATGTTTGCTGCACGGTCGGATTCTCACAATTAAAGAAAATCAAGCGAAAAGTTTCACACGTACAAAAGTATAGGTATGGAACTGGGGCCGGTTGTTCGAAAGATGGATAACTTATCCAACGGATAAGTCCTATCCAACGGATAAATCTGGATAGTTATCCATTGGATAAAAACGCGTTGCAGGAAGCGTGGATAGTGAAGTGGATAGCTATCCAATATAAGTTAAAATTTACCAGAAGAAAACAGGATTATTCTGAAATTTCGTACCACAACGTCAGCTGTTGCTAAGCATTTACAACATTGAATTCATAATCATTACGAATTCTCGAGTATAGTTACTGAATGGAAAAGACTTGAACAAGTGATTTGCTCGAACTTTGCACTTCACATCATAGTGATTTTATTAATTAAACACATTGCAATTTTATTCCTTGACCTTGCAACGCTTTGCCTTTCGGTCCCATAGCAAATTTAGAAACACTATTTTAATGTTCGTGAATGAAATTACTTAGATATTAGCAAGTTTCCTTGGAATAGGTTGAATCTTTCTTTGCATATTCGCGTTTATAAACTGATAAGAAGCGTATAGTAAATTTACCACCTGTTATAAATGCGAGGATGTCCAAAAAATCGCCGGTCGAACGGAATGTGTAGGCAACGTGAAACGCTGCTGCGACAAATTGCACTTCGAAAACATTTTTAATATATAGTGTGAATACACAGTAAGATGCATGTATTTTATATAAATGTTTACAGTGTTACCTTGTATCTTTGAATTTATCCACTGGATAGTGGATTTAAACCACCTCCGGACCTTGGATAAATTTATCCGGTAGATAGCGATTTTTATCCTCTGGTTAAAGTTATACAAGCTTCGTGCAACCCAAATCACACGCTGGATAAAACTTATCCGTTGGATAGTGAGTTATCCGTTGGATAGCGACTTATCCACCTTTCGAACAACCGGCCCCTGTTCTTTTATTTATCGGAATAACTAGTGATGTGATCTTACATGAAGCATTTTCAGTCATGCTGCTAAACTGTCGTGCTGGCTTCGCCACTGAGTATTTTATTTGCTCGCAGAGCCTCGTCTGCCGAACGTGACCGTCGGCCAGTCTTCACCATGTACGGTGACAGTTATTTTCTGCCTTTTAACTTGCCGACATGCAATGTTTCATTGCACGGTGAGTTTTCAACTTTACTGAAGGCGCTACTATACAATATGCAATTTTCCTTACAACTTGCAATGCAATTATAATTCCGAAAGATGTTAATTTGTAAAGAGTGTTCGAAATACTAAGGAAACGTTAGCAGATCGTAATAGATGTTCGTATTTGACAACTTTAGATGCCTCAGGAGTAGAATGGTTTTGCAATTTGCAAGGAAAGTTGCGTAGTGTAACAGCGCCTTGAGATTGTTTCGGAAAGCTGGTTAAATTTCGATGTAACTTGCAAACATGTAATGTTTCATTGCAATTGCGAGTTGAAAATAAGGGTCATTGGACGGAAGAACGGGACAAGTATCGTAGTTTTCAACATACCTTTTATAAGGGCGGAGACATTGATCTTCCATCCACGGTCGGTTTTATCATTTTTTCTGCTTTTTCTATCATTTCTTTATCCTACAAAAGACAAAAAAAACTTGTTAAATCGTGGATCAATCTAACACTTTTAAAAGCTTTTTCTCCTAACTGAACTAATTTTATTTATACCGTATAGTTCTGTCAGTTCTAAATTGTCCTTCATGGAGGTCCAGTAGGGGTCATCCCGTATTGATGCAGTGTTACTACAGGAGGAAACCTGAACTAAACTGACTTTATTTATGCTGGATAGCTGTATCAGTTCTAAACTTCAACCAAACTAATTCTAACAATTCGAAAAAGCTGGGACTTCAGACGAAAAAGGTCAGCCGATTTTGAAAAATCTTAGATGCGGGGTGTTATAAGGCGGTTAGTAATTTCATCATCACCTTCATCCAAGGATGTTCCAGAGCTTCTGAAACCGTGATGCATTTTCTGTGACCAACAGTAAGCAGTTTTGTTATAAGATCCTTAGCTTCACTGCTAACATTCTTCCAGAGGTTGTTCGGAAATTTATACGACCCTTCTTTGACTTGTTTCTCCAATGGGTTATTTGCCTGCTTTGAAAATAAAGAAGATCCGGAAAGTCTAAAACACGTTAACTTTTCATTGACGTACTCCAATTTTGAAATGAGGTTAAGCTACCTCCAGCTTCATTACAAATCGTGTTCACTACGTGAATTTGAGTAAACTGAAGTATATGGCATAGCAAACATATAGTATAACTCCCAGGCTCCAGCAGTCACACGATTTCTTGTAAGATCGTTCTTCAGGCTACGGGATTAACATTTTGGTAGCGAGGTAACTTGGTGTACCACAGAGTGTTTCCATATAGGAATTCTGATCTAAAAAATTAATTGTTATCATTGAGATCTGTAACAATGAGAAATAACTGAACCTAAAACGTTTGCAGAATGCGCTCTGCTTTCGTAAAACGAAATCACGGAAAAAAATCGGAATTGAGATTATAGTGACTTCCAGGATTTGCTGGCAATGGTCACATCGAATGGTTTCTTCAAAGACAATTTAAAGGGCAATTTAAACACAAGTTCAATACACAACCGACACAAACCTTTATAAGCGTTTCATCATACGAGGAACACAATAAAACATTTTCTGGCTAAAGAAGAAAAAGTTAAATTATGGTCGTTAAAGTTTAGGATATAAAGACAGTAGTGAAAATAAATTAGGGCGTGCTTACCTTCCAATCCCTGTTAGTGATGCCATTTTCATGTAAATGCTAAAAATACGAAACAATTTGAATAAAGTTAGTTTAGTTCAGGCTCCTGCAGTAACACTGGATCAATAACAGATGATCCTTAGCTTGGTGTCATTAAAAGCTCCAATCTCTTCGTGATATTTTCCATAAACTTTAGTCATCGCCTGTGAATGAAATATTCCAATTTGTTTAATTCATTCTTCGAAGGCTACACATGGCTACATTCCCGCTAAACGACATCCTCACCTGAAGGCACATTGCTTTCATAGTTGGTTTAGTTGTCAATAGGAATCAGTGATACAGATCGTTAGACAACTCGAGCCTGAAAACAAAATAGAAAAGTCGATCGAATCTTGAATGGTTTCATCCATGATTCTATACTTCTCTACTACATTCTGCAGGACAAATAACATTGCGTGAACTGTGCAGCAATATAGAGAATAGGGGGAAGCCAGACAGAAAAGCACATGGAAAGTAGTATGAATATTTGCAAACCCTGATAGATAAATGTCGTGGACTCACACATTTGTTATCGGCGTCTCCTCGTCGTTTTGTTCCAACAAGACTCTCAAATAATAGTCACCTGATAGCAGAGATACGTTACTGAGTTTGATTCCTATCGAGGAATAAGGGGGGGACGCTTTATGAAAACTGTTAAAAAGCTAGAGCAGTTAGGCTTATCACTAACCTGTTTCAGTTCATCAGCTAAACATTCATACAGGACTTCAAACTAAAGGTGATTCCAAAAGACAACGTAGTTTCCACTCAGATCTTTTTCCATTGCAAATGCGTGCAAATCAGATTCGAGTGCCCCAGAAGTTCCTCTCGCGTCTGTCACATTGAAAACATAAGAAATTGTTTCATACTCTTTTACGAGAACAGTTTAGAGAAAGAGGTCAGGACTATTGAATTTGTCTTGTTATACTCATAGCGACAGGAAATCCTCCATTACATTTCCATATCCTATATTTTCAACGGAAACTAACCTTAACTTCGAGACTCACCTTGTAATTCCAAATCAGGTTGTACGCTGTCAGATCTTGACTGAATCTGTAAAAAAGATCCGCTTAAATATCATTGCTTTTTCATCTTTCAAACGACTAAAACATTTTCCCATTTTCTTAATACGAACACTTACTTGTAATAAAAAAACTGGATTTAAATTCTCACATCTTTCCTGGATTTGAATCCTATTTTTGTCCTCCAATGCGAGAGATATCCTTCAAGTTGATTCCTCAACGTTCCCCTCGTTTTTCCAGAGCTCTAAGACACAAGTATAGCACGTGAAATAACAGGCTTATACGTACATGCAAGCATGCATTATGAAATTTTGGAACACGATTGTTGATTTAAAACGTACTTCTGCAAGCTTTACATTGTCACGAATTGATAAACGATCTTCTTCAGTCTCTGGTGGCTGAAGGAAAGATAAAAACTTTCCAACAAAATTGTTTCTTTACAAAAAGGTTTTACACTTCTGAATGAATTACCATTTAATTATTTCCTCAGTGGGGCAGTTGGCACAGTTTTTTAAGGATTGAATGATGGAGTAGTTACCAAAGCAGTTGATACCACTTAGTCATGAATACGATTGGTTAGTCAGAATCACCTCAATGGGTTTATGTAAATAATGGCCCTCGCAAAAAAGTTTTCAAAGATTTCTTACTTCGTCAGGGCTTTCAAGGTAATAGAGCAAACCAGCAGGCTGTGAAAATCGTATTCAAATTTATTACATAATTGTTTATGAACCAAAAATTATGAACAGGAAATCTCGCATTTAAACTTTCTTGTATATTTTAGACATTAAAAACTATAACTACTTTAATACGAACATTATTCTC
>NW_021163627.1:0-31736 GCF_004324835.1 Dendronephthya gigantea | reverse complement strand
AATTATAATTCTAGGAATGTATTCAGTCCGCCATGACGAAACATTCCTAGTGGCGAAGAAGATAAGTTATCGGATAATATTTTCGCAGCATACTCTTCAACTACAATCTTGCGCATAACTCTTAACACCGATCCACTTCGCTTCAAACTGGGTGGAATGTCTTTGTTATGTCCAGCAACTTCTTGCTTTTTATTGCAAACTTAGATTGTTATTTTCATCATGACGAGAAACTTTAGAAATTTGGTTGTATGTACATAATATGTATTGTGATTGGTTAATGTATCTTAACACCAAACAAAGATTACAATGATATTCCATGTGAAGGGCTGCTATATAATCCATTTTTGGTTGCTTTCAGCGAAGGCAAGGTAAATGATATTCATTGTTTACCAAAATACATGTTTTTCCCTCCACTGATTCCTTTAGATAGCGATTGTGTTCACGCTTATTTAAAGCGGAATGGATATGGATATACACCCCCCACTCGACCCCCTCAATTAGGCATCTAGTGACTGCCCTGTTCCCTGCGTTAATGCTGGTTCTGACGTGTAGTGACCACTGGTAGTGACGTCGTAATTCACCTGTACGCGTGCGTACCGATTTTTTTGTTCATCTACCCCGGGGGAAAATTCCAGAGTATTTTTTGCCGGGATGTCGGCACGTGTGATGTAAATAAAGATGGCGGCTTCTTCTATTTCGAGTATTGATGAAAATTATGTTTTACCGAAAACAAATAACGTCAAACCTCAACAGAATTTAGTTGATATTATCAACCTTGATCATAACTACTGTAGACCGTGGTCTGAACGTGAAAAAATTCCACATGCGAGGCCTGCTAAGAACCTTTTCTGGCCGCAAACAGAAAATGAGTATGAAGAGGGCAACGATACGACGACATCTGAAGCGAAGAGAAAACCCGAAGACAAAAAAGTGGTTAAAGTAGATGAGGTTATTGATGTTGAGACGGTTGAAGAAGAGCCACTTAATGGGCCTGCTGCTGTTAATATGCAATATGATGTTGTGAAGTCCAAAATTGTGATGTCTGAATGTGAGAAATATGTTAATAGTTCATCCAGTAAACGAACACCTGACACTTGGGAAGAGCTCATTTGTAGGTATGTAATATCCCAAATGATTAGGAAGCAAAGTATATACTTCATTAATATTTTATACAAAGATTCATTGAATCCTGAAATATCTAATTCACTTGCCAACCTATTAAACATGATGAAACTGTTTTAGAACTGGCTGGACAACGCAACAAAATGTACTGTTTGATAAGATTCTCAAGATTGTGTCCGCATATCGTCTCTCATGGCTGACATATCAAGGGGTAAAGTTTTCGAGAAAAAATTTGATTGAGTTCCATTTCTTATATCGACTCTAGTAATGGAATTTTCTATTTTATCTTAGTCGGCCAATGAGCCAATCCTTCGTCGGGTGGCTGTTGATAAAGCCACAAAACGTGTCAGGCAAATTCTAAGCAGAATTGAATGGGTAGGTTAGGTATATTTACAACTGGTATATTCTATGAATTCTATGAAATGATCCTATGAAATGTCAAGATTCTTCATTTCACCATAATGTATTTCTAGGAACCTAAACTAACAACTTGGTTACACAGTTCAATGGTTGATGGTCTCAGTGTTCCACTGTTGACTTGTTATTTGGATATTGTGCAAACATTGCGATCAAAGGTTAGTGTTGAAGTCCACTCATCTCAGAACTTGTCTTCTTCAGTTTGTTTTATAAGTATTTTTCTTAGGTACCAACGCTTGTGGACAGATGATTGCAGGGGGCACAAGCAATCGCCGTGTCTCAGCTGGGGCAACAATCTTACTGCATTATTAAAAAGACCTTGGGATGCCACAGTGGCACTAACATCTTTCCAAAGACCTGTAAGTGAATGACATCAGTATACATGCCTGATGTAAACCATTGTATCAGGATTTCATGTTTTATTGTTGCTGTAATAGTTTATATTTTTCTTTGTTCAAGCAGAGAAAGATTACAGGAACTCCTTTGTTTATTGATGTACCAAGCGGACCAACTACCAGTGCTTCTGGTAATTCAACCAAACGGTCTCGCTTCTGGCACCATCATCTTTCACACTTTGGTAAAGTAATCCCTGTCACAATGCATCTTAGTAACAGTGGTAGAGGCGTTTCTATTGGCCAATGTCTTGATCACATGATTGGTGCTGTTCAAGCTAAAGTTCTTGAGGTATTTTGATTATTATTCTTTGTTTAGTGTATGATCACTTCATAGAAATTTTAATGTCTTTATTTAGCTAAAAAATCACTTTCCTAACCGTCCTGTTGTTCTCATCGGTTGGGCGACTGGAGCTTTGGTCTCTTTCCAGGTGAGGTTTTTTATACCATTCTCAACTTCGTTGACAAACATGATGAAGTAGAAATTGTTTTTTTCATTGTTTCAGGTATCATTGAAAGAGTCTGTCTGTGCTGTTGTCTGCCTTGGTTTTCCCCTCCTGGGTGTTGAAGGAATTCGTGGGGTAAGTATGATTGTAGGTGGATCAATATTGATTGTGCAGTGACTTGGGCCTGTGAAAATATGCTGAGTCACAAATGATTTATCAAAGCAAGTGATCAATATTTCTTATCTTTCAGGAAAGTGGTGATTCTTTCCTGGAAAACAAAACTCCAACAATGTTTGTTTTTGGTTCGTTATCCACATCATGTTCTTTGCCAGATATTGAGGTTGGTAGTATGTTCTTGCTGTAAGCTGTAGGAATGTTCTTGCTGTAATCAGGGCACTCAGGTGCACAGGGCAATGAATAGAATAAACTAAATTTTTAAATCCTGAAGCCTAAAATTAATTTACTCCCAAAGTCTAAAATTGAAGCGCTGCTGTGGAATAATGGTCTAGAGTTTTAAAAAAGGGAGCTCAGGATATTGGCTTATAACCTAAATTTTTTCTTCACATCTTTTAATTCAACTGTTTTCCTCAACTTTTTTTTGTGTGCAGGAGTTCCGAAGAAAACTGATGTCAGATACTAGTCTACTAGTGATCGGAGGTGCTGATGATCAGGTAAAGTTCTAAAACTCAAGTTGTTTGAACTATCTTCAATTCATCGCAAACCAAACACGATTTGACTTGTGTGTTCTCGTCTTATATTTAGCTTCGTCTCACAAGCGCGAAAAAGAAAATGGAACGTGTGACCCAGTCTGTAGTAGACAGAAGGATCATGGTATGTTTCACGTTTATGTTTTGTTACATTCGTAAAACTCTAGTGCTTAATGCAAGTTATTTCACAGCTGTGCGAAAATTGCGAAAAAAATTATAGCGTTTTATGTTAGAGGTTTATCTCCTTACAAAAAGGTTCTGTTTTAAGAACTGAGAACCAATATAACATCTTTTAATCATTTCGATATTTTGATATCCATTCAATACCTATGGCAATGTTAAGACACAGTCAATGCATGTTGATGCCAGGAACGTTTTTTTTTGGTATTAAACACAATTACGAAAGAGTGTTTTGCAACTTTGCAGACATATTTTTAAAGTTGGAAAGAAGCACAATTTGTGCGCTTCTGCTCAAAATATTAATTTTACGCTAGAACTGTATGGCGAATGTTAAAAAATATTAAATCCCAGACATTCGTTGACTCATAGGACGATATTGGCGAGTTTCTTAATCACGCTGTCTCATCAATGAATGATGACTCACATCCACGATTAAACTATTTTGATTTTGACGATGTCGATAATCGACGAAAGAAACCAAAAACGGAGTATCGGAAGCGTTCGGCCGGCGACGCGGCGGGCTCGGCAACAGCCGCCAAAAAACCTCGTGGACGAACGCCTAAAGCAGCTGATGGAAGTGCCCCGAAGAAACCAAAAACTGTGAAAAATGTCAAAAAGACACCTGCTAATAAACCGGTTGCAGCAACTGGTCAAACAGGTAAAGAATCAGCTGCTCCAGCAGCTCGACCAACCGGTGGTCTTCCAATCGCTCCATTACGACCGACACATCCCACAATTCCAGGCAGTATCATTCAAGGAGTCCCGCTGACCAGTGTCAGTGTGCCAATATCTGCAGTATCCCGGGTAAGCATTCCCGGGGTACGTTTAACTGGTGTAAATATTCCTGTTTCTGGTGTCAATGTCCCGGTATCTGCTGTAATAAAGCAAGGCTCATTGGGAGGTAGGTCTTTCGTGTTCCCAGGAGCGGCGAGTATATCCCCGGGGGTAGCGACCACCGGAATAACGACAGTGGGGACTGCGGGGAGCACCCATCACCTAAAGATTGTGGTCAATCCTAACACAGATGGAGGGATAAAGGTCGCTGGTGCCCCTACTAAACCTGGCCTATCAACTCCATCGACAATGCAGTACAGGACTGCTCTTGTGACTTCCCCCCTCCCAAATAAAACCCCTGCTCCTATTAAACCACCGACATCTGTGTCTCCCCAGATTTCTACCACCCCCAAGCAGCACTGATAACATCATCGGCTATAACATCTGCTCTAACGTCGTCATTATCATCAAATTCTACAAATGCTCCATCAACATCTGGCTCTAAACCAATCGTTGTGTCTCGTACTATTGTCACCGTCCCAAAGGCAGCAATTGTCAGCGGACAATCTCAATTCGTCATGCACCAAGGACAGTTATCTGCCGTCAGTAAACAGCTCACCTCTGAGCAACCTGGGACGCAAGTCTCACGGATTCTTACCTCAACTAGCAAAGCTCAAACAACAAGCTCCGTACCCAAACAAACTGTTCGCGTGAGTCACGCAGGAAGCTCTCAGACAGGCACGAATCTCGTGAAGAAAGCACGACACCTCAAACCATGGCACGCACCATTCAGGTTGGAGTAAAACGAACAGTGACTTACAACCCTTCATCATCATCGAAAACCGTTACGGTCGCGTCAAGATCTCTTCCGTCCGAAGCTCTTACAACTCATGCTTCTAACGTTAGCGCCATGAATATTGCACGGTTGAAGGCGAAACTGAAGTCAATAAGCGGTCTTCAAACAGGAAATTTAACTGGTGCAATGCAGTTGACCACTTCACAAACCTTGACCAACCTTTCTGCGCAAATCGTTCAATCTCGAAACGTTGAACAATCGTCAAAACAACCAGGAGACGCTGCCCAGATTACTTCAAAGGTGCTAACTCTGGCTGATCCGCGCGTATCCAGTCTGGTCACCTCGGCCCAGGTTACTCCAAAGCTGAATACCCCAACTATAGCGACGTCTATCGTCACCCAAACCACGACGACATCGAAAGTGCAAAGTATGACGTCTTCTACTGCAGTTACAGTACCAAAATCAAAGTCTCAGAATGATGTTCCATCACCGCCGTCAACAGAGACTTGTTCATCATCAATTCAGTCCTCTTCTTCATCCTTGAAGCCTGGGACGAAGTTAATTCCTTCAACAACAGAGAAACAATCAACTGAGCATTCTGTTCCCCGGGATTCTTCTAAATCAAGTCTTCCTTCCGATGTGAAATTGACCGCACAGCCTCTGGCGAAACCAACGACGCATTTCATACAAGTCCCCGCTTCTGCTAAATCAATCACGCAGAATATTTCCAAACTAAACAACCCATCTTTAAACACGAAACGCGCGCAGATTCCAAGTCGAGTCAACACGCAGTCGCCCCAACTCCCGACTTCAACCCCGGCCGCCAGCATATCACGTGCTACAAACGTGACTACGATAGCTCTTCCATCTAAGAAAGAAGACGCGATAACAGAACCAGTCGCGAGAAGCGAGAATAAAGAAAGCGAACAAACGAATTCTGGTTCTATGGATTCGTGTCCTACGCTGGAATCAAAGTCTGACGACGAAAAGTTGGTTGAAAAAATTAACAGCATCGTGAAAGATGTTGTAAATAGTAAGCAAAGAACAACTAGACAATCTGTTCGTCGTCTCGTTGCTGCAGCCAGGTTAGGTGAAGGGCAAGAAAAACAAGAAGACAGCAGTGACAGCAATAAAGAACAGAATAAAAAGTAAACTTTATTATTTATGTTGTTACAAAGTTCGTGGAGTTGGATAAAGTCATTGGTGAACGATAGGAGAATCTGTAGGGATCGATGTTGATAAATCATTTCTAAAAGGGGATAGCAATAGTGCATGTCCAAACAGTATCAGTTGATATCGTTAAAGTCTCTTCAATTCAAACCATGAAATTGAACATTTTGTGTATAAGACCGCGACTAGTGTCGAGAAAACCCTATTGTTTTCCGCTGATTTCAATCCAATCTCCAACCTGAACTGATCCGTTGTTTTGTTTAAAATTATAGTTATTTCTGTTTTAAAAAAAATGTTATTTTGGCGATAGTTTTGAAGGTGATATTGTTCGTTGTATAAGTAAATATATATGCTTGTAATCAAGTGAAATAAACAAATACACTTGAATTATTTCTGCTGGACTAAGTATGCCAAAGAATTCTATTTTCTTAGTATGAGTAATTCATTTGAGGTCATACGTGAAATTTTATCGTCAGGAGTAACTAATCAAGAATTGTGGGTAAGCTTGATCATTGTCGAAGACAACAAACATGGTTGGGTTTGTTTGGTTATCCACACACGAATGGTAGAGCTCATAAGGTTTGTTAGGATCTCTCGGCGGTGGACGCACTGTGTTGGAGTTGCCAACAACGTACAAACCAACGATGACTTTGCTTAAAAACATCATTTTATGTCCCGTCGTTCGTGATACGTTTGAAAAGCCGTCGGAGTACGAGGCCGCCACGGCGAAGTACGATCCTTTGCCATAGGCTGTACCATGAGCACCATTCATTCGCCAATCAAAACCTTGCTGGCATATCGCGTTTACCGCATTCTCGCCTGTCCCATGGAATAAATCTCTGACTTCAGCAGGTCTGCCCAATTTTCGTGAAAGCTTTGACAATTTTCTGTAAAATTGTACCCACAAAAAATAAGCGTGGAATCTTTTTACTTTTGCCTCGATTCAATCTCAGCTCCAAACAGATTTCAATATATTTATATATAGATAGTCTTTTCTAGTTAGCGTGGTTGGTGCTGAAAGTAGCATTCCATGTTCCCGGGAGCTCTTTCTTATTCTACTGGAAAGCTCTAACGGTATTTTTTGCTGGGGCAAACAGTAACTTCTTGAACACACTATCTACCTATCAGCCTACCTTGAATATGACTCCCACAAATCCATGTTTTGAACACGTTCAATTTTATGAATCGTTTTATTACTTAGCGTTATCTTAAACTTTGCCTCTACGGAGAGGTATTCGGGCGATCCTTGCTGTAAAGTAACCATGGAAACATCTTGATCACATGACATTGGCGTCCATCCTTGAGGTAGAGTCACAGTAGGGCCTGGGGGTAACGCTAATGGTGATGGTTGAGTTTGGACTGCTGGTTGTCTCCTAGATGTGAATATGATGGAAGTATTAACTTAACTAAATTCAAACTGGGGCCTTTGCTCATCTGTCAATACTTTTCCTTCATATAAAAACTGACCTAATTTCTTGCCTTGACTGCAGAAATGGAGTAAAGCGTTGCTCTCCAACAAATTCAGTTGGTCTTCTACGAATTTTCCTTGTTTTCCCAGTGCCTGTATTCGTTGCTGCTTGTTCGTCAGGTCAATGGTATATGTGTAGCCATTCAAGGGTAATGTGAAAGATTGTGCTCCTAAATTGTGAATGATAAAGATTTGGTTTTTGATCTTTATTCAAAGGTTCATAATACAAACATTCAACTTACCAGATAAGAAGTTCTCTTCAAGTATTTCATTGCTGCTTGGATTCTGAGATGTGCTAGAAGCGTCTTGACCAGCTCCATCAAAGGGGTCCATTGATTTTGATCGTTTTGCCAAAACCAGAGTCCATTTCGTACCAAACAATCCCCAGGCGCTGCCTTTACCCATGAAGAGGTCGATAAACGACGAATGTTCCACGTCTGGTTTCCTAAATTTGGATTACATTCCCATCATAAATGACTGTGTCGCTTACTTGAACATTTCATGATCATGAAGACTTACCTGCTTGTGTTTTTGCAATCATATCCTCGAAATAAATATGAAAGAGTGAGTCTTGCGCTCCGCTAATATTTATCTCCAGAGAGATATCCTTGTTCACGTCGGAATAATCCCATTCAATCAATTGATTATACTTTGCGGGAAAACGAACCCACTTTTCTATGCCATCATCCATTGTTAGTTTAATTTGCCAGATATATGGTAAATTGTTCCAGTGTCTTTTACAAAGACGACCATAGCGACAGTTTCCTCTCAGATGAAATCCACATACTTCGTCAATTGTTGGTGGATCGGCACGATTCAAAGCGACTGTCTTCGCTAAGTTTATGAAATTTTGGTAATTTATAATTCGTTGTGCAATAACTGACCTTTCGAGTGCTGTAAAGTTTTTCGTCAGACGGATCTTTTCTTCCAGCACGTCGTGACTTTTTCCACAGTCAGATCCTACATTTTCACACCCTCCTGTAGAGAAAGCGTTGCATAAATGCAATTTCATACAGGAGTCTCCGGTTGGACAACCGTGGACGGTGTTGTAAGACGAGCATACTTCAAGATTGTCAATCATTCCATCAGATTGTCCGAGAATGACGTTTCGTAACAAAGGTAACAATGATTCTTCCTGAAGCTTCTCGAGATGAAACTTTCGCAGAATTCCTAGTTCATGCTCATCAGAGACATCATGATTAAGCGAGCAATTCGCATTTTCGCAGCCTGCTTTTATAAATGAAGGACAAACGTGTAATCGCGAACAATTAGCAAACACGCATTCACCATTGACATAATTTTTGCATAACTCAATAGCAACTTTCGCTTTCAACGTGGCTCGATTACCAGGTTTCTCAACTTCAAGTTTTAGAACGTCACTCAAGGATGTTTGCAGCAGTGGATAGTAGCCTTCCTTGTCTAAAAATGAAACCGCTTCATTGCTTAGTGAACGTAATTTCATATCCGTCACGTCTATTATTCCACCATTTTTACAAACCATTGCAAACAACTCCTTCGCTATCTCCTCCGTTTCATTATGCGCCATGACTGATGATCTTAAAGCTTTAGACAAGCTAGTATTTTATTGAAAATTCCTACTTTGTTTGGTTTAAAGAACTGTTAATAGTAAATGGGCAACTGATATTCTTGATACTAGAATATTCTTAGAACTGTAAGGGAAATTCCAGGAAGTTCGTACAGGAAATGCCGCAAAGAAAAAGTGAAAATGCAAACTTAGCTGTTATTCTACTAGGATGGATTGAACTTTACTTCTACGCATTTCTGTTGAATTTTACCATATGATTTAAGCCTCTCTCAAACGTAATAAGATGATGAGAAATCGTTCAACCTGGTGAGCAAACTCGTACCCTTTTAAATCTTTTTCTTCCCGCGAAAAAACCCTGGGTACGAGGTAGCCTGATGAAAGGTTTTGGAACATTTAGGCTATACCGTGATTAGGCTTCCATAGTGTTGATTCCCCCAACAATTTAATAGATATATTAAAAATGATAGTTTTTCCAGAAAAGGCTATCTAAAAATATATCATAAATCGCTGTGGTAAGCTAAGAGTTGAATTGCCAGACATGACGTCATTGTATGTGGTGTTCTGGGAATTCCCTCAACGGGTATTCCCGGGAAACTGACTATAAAAACATTCGACGTGTAATATTGTTTCACTTCTTGTTGTGATTTGATGCACTTGAGAAGATTTGTTTTAAAGCTAAAGAGAAACACGGCTGTCAGATTTCTTTTACTTTCACAATGGTCGAAGGAGAGTGGAAAAACGTTAAACGAAGGGAAAGATACATCAGAGAAGAAATAGATCCTTTGAAATTATTGAGAATTCTTGACGGTGACACTCTGACGAAGTCAGACTGTGAAAATATTCAAGCAGCTTGTATTAATCACGGTCCGATTCATGCAACCGAAAATGAACTTCTCAGACGATTGGAAAAGAGGGGTCCTCAAGCATTCTCGAAATTCGTGAAGGCTCTTCGCGAAACAGGACAAGATCACGCTGCTCAACTTTTAGACCCAAAGTGTGAAGGTAATTTGACACCAAAATATTAAAACATTAATGAATGTCGTTGTACTAAACTACTAAAAATAGGCAGAAATATTTATTACCGACCTGGAATCCCTGCCTTGCGAACTAAATATAAAGGACACGTTTTCGAAATCGAGGTCTTGTTTACTTAGCAAAAAATTATTATGACAATACGTTGGGTAAGTCCCATGTTATAATATATATCCACAGTCATACATGGAAGTTACTGGTGGCTCTCAGCAATAGTTAATAAAGCAATAATGATGTTTAGGTCTTCAGGACCATCACCAACTTTATTGCTTAATACTTCAATTTTTTCTGTAGTAACTGGTGCAATCTCAAATGAAAAGCGAGATGATAGAGTCCTTGAAGCAGGAGTTGCTGCAGGTATTCTACTGCTGTTGAATGCCAATGGCTGAATTTATTCTCTTCTCATTAATTGAGTATTTAAATATTAATTGATAGATTCCTCTGTGGCTAAAAGGGTTTTAAATTTTTTTAGATATAAGAGTGAAGATATTTCTGTTAGAACCAACTGAGGAACAGGTTAAGGAATTGGAAACATTCTGTGACAGATTTAAAAAATCTCATTTTGATGAGACTGGTAATCTTCGTCAACATTTTAATGGTTTTCTGAGTGAGGTATAATGGGAAATGATTTAGTTACTTCACTTCATGTATTATTCCTTGATCCATCAACTACAAGATTTTTGAATTTAAAGTTTTAGCCAGAACCTGATCTTGCTACATTCGAGTGGTGATTATATTGTTGAACGTGTTGACCATATCCTTTGACTTTTTATTTTTAGAATGTTGAAAAGTTTGTCAATCTTGTGAAGTCAACGTATGACATTAAAAGTCAGTTAATTTTGATTTTCCGTTTTTCTGATGTTGATGCAGCCAATACATTTTGGCATGATTTTACCAATGGAAACTTGAAGTCCATTATTAAGGAAAAGCTTCAAAGTTTCCCCTGCCAGAACAACTGTTTCAAAAATGAGGATATACAGTTTGATATTGTGGTTGATGAAGAAGACTTCACAAAAGTTTACAACACTCTTAAGGACCCAAAAGAATGTATGTTTCAAAATAATAGTTTTATAGACTTTAATTGTCATTATTTTTCCTGTAGTCATTGATATAAATTCTTAAAATATTAAACTTGTAGATGGTGAGATATTGGTTGATGGTATGGAAAAACAGGAGCTGAAATTGCATGAATACCAGCTTGAGCTTGCAAAACCTGCTCTTGAAGGCAGGAATTCCATCATCTGTGCTCCTACTGGAAGTGGTAAAACATTTGTTGCAATGGAGGTGATCAGGCACATCACTGCAAAACCAGATCACAAGTTTGTGGCATTCATAGTAAACACAGTAAGCTTGGTTGAGCAACAACAGTCATACTTGGAACGATATCTTCCATACTCTGTATCAATATCAAGTGCATGTGGTAGCTATCAGGACATTCATCTTCCAAGTATTTTGAAAGAAAATAATGTTGTTGTGATGACAGCACAGTTGTTATTGAATTGTTTGAAGAAGAAGCCTGCAGTTGATGAAGAAGATCATCCTGGAGGAGTCAAAATATCTCAGTTTTCTCTTCTTGTGTTTGATGAATGTCACCACACAACCAAAGATCATCCATACAATGAGATTATGAGGTGGTACTTGAGACATAAATTTGAGGTAATTTGTTTTGAATTATTTACTTTCGTTTGTCAGTTTCTTATAATCACTCTTATTTCTACAGGCTGATTCCCCAATCCTGCCACAGATTATTGGTTTATCAGCTTCTCTTGGTATTGGTACTGGCAATCATGGATCAGGTTCTAAGGCTGAAGAACACATCATGGGATTATTGGCTAATATGGATATCCATGATTTACAAGTTAGTTTCCGAAATTGTTCCACTTAAGATAATCTAATAGTCACACGGGTCGCGAGTTTTTGCCCTGCGTCAGGGAAAAAACTTGCGAAAAAAAACTTGCAAAAAAAATCGTGATTTAATTTAAACTAGATAAACTCATACTGGAGTAGTCTAATTCATTGTGGAGGCCAGTGTCAGGGTCATTTCTTATTGGTCAAGTGTTACTACAGAAAACCAAACTAAATCAGCATCATTCTTGATAGATTGATACATTTTTTTAACTACATGTTACTGCGTTCAGGTATATACCGGAGAATCACAAGACGTCAGTACAAATATCACTCCGATATCACGTGATGAAAGCAACGTATTTCATAGAACAATCGATGATGTCATGTGCAATATTGAAAAGATGCTTTCACCATCTCAATCTTCAGACAGATCCACCTACCAGCATGGTAGTCAGCCCTATGAAAACTGGGTGGTCAAGTTATGCAGTGCAGGTTTAGACAGGGATAAATTAACCTGCGCTGAACATCTCAAGTTCTACAATAATTCACTGATGATGAACATTGAGTTACGTACCGAAGACGCGCTACAATATTTGCGTAAATCTATCAGCCCATTAAACCACGAGCAATCAACAGAGGTTGAGAAAAAACTTGACGAGTTTTTTGTAAACGCAGAGAGAATCATCAAAGAAGATCCCAGTCATTGTGAACCAAACCCTTTTCTGAAAAAACTCGAGACACGATTACAGGAAAAGTTTTCATCTGATGATGGTGGGAAATCAAAAGGGATTATATTCGTGCGAACAAGAGAATCAGCCACAGCTCTGGTTAATTGGATGAAAAATTCGCAGATTTTGAAAGATTTGGTGAAGAATCCAACTTCAGTTATTGGATGTGGTCAGCGGAATGGAAAAGGTAACTGTCTAAATATAATTCAGTTGCATTTTTTTCTTTTTAGCTTCTGTAAGAAAACTGTGTGAGTAATGAGCATGAATTCAGTGTATTTTGATCGTTCTTATCAATTTTGATCAAGTTCTTTACTCATTTTAAAGCAGATCAACAGAAACTTCTCTGCAATTCATTCGTTTACTGTGGTTTATACCATTGTGGGTTTTTCTCCATTATTTTCAGTTGGAATGCCTAAAGCCAAACAAGATAAAGAAATTAAAAGCTTTCGTGATGGTGAATGCAATGTAATTGTAGCAACCTCGGTTCTGTTGGAAGGGATTGATATTCCTGAATGCAATTTCGCTATCAACTATGGCATGCCGGGTAATGAAATTACGTTTATGCAAGCACGGGGAAGAGTCAGATCAAACGATCCTGTTGACTATCAATATGACATCATAGTGCCTCGTGACCAGGTCATGCTCAAACAACGAGACTTGCAAAAAGAAAAATTGATGAACGAAACTATTAAGAAGGTGGAAAAGGAGACAAAGAAGGAAAATTTCCGGGAGAAGGTAGGTTATATTATCTTCTTTGACGCTGAACTACCTACGCACATTAAGGCTGGAGCGTTAAATCTTGTCCGTAAGATCTTAATTTAGCATTAAACACACCTGATATAATTTCGAGATTTGACTGAATTTTTATCAATTATTTCACTCACATCTTACCATCCTGTTTAAAGGTTGAAAAACGTCAAAGAGTTTACTACGAATATTTAAAGAATCTTACCAAAGCATCCAGTAATGTTAATTTGGTTCCTGAAGATGTCAATTTTCATTGTGTCAAATGTGATACGTTTGCGTGCAAGGCACGTGACATTAAAAAGTTCAGCTCGGCATTTATCGTTCCTAATTATGACAAGAATCTCCACAATGCCATCTTTGAAGAGGTCACTCCAAAAATTATGTGTGGTGGTCTGAATCGGAACAGCAAGACAATTTGCAAGAATTGCAGGCGGGATTGGGGTAACCGAGCAAAGAATGAATTTGGTGAATTCCCGTTGATAAAGATCGAGTCATTTCGTGTAAAAAATTCTTCTAAATCAGTAGATCACTGGTGTAAGAGATGGAAGGAATTTCCTTTCGACCTGGAAACATTCAATCCAGATACAGATCTGAATAATTAGGTAAATGTAATTGCCACCATCCTCCTATATGACTGAATTCTGAAACGCTAGTGGTTTGATGTTGGTGGCAGTTTTCAACCAATAAAATATACTGGACAATCACAAGAATTTCTGAACTCTAAAGAATGGGCGAAACTAGTTCATATGAGTCCTAAATATTGTGAAAACAATATTGTACCAGGACTCCAATTAACGAAGGAACAATTTTATTAAATTTTGGAGAAACTGAAAGTTTTTCCTCAGTTTTAATTGATTTAATACCTGAATCTCATTAAACAAAATCGGGCTTTAATTAATAAAAGTTCATTATGAATTGCTTTAGCGCACGAATTCCGATATTTTAACGCTATAAGTTTTGAAAAGTTTTTCAGTAATAAAAAATTAAATATAATGGAAACTACCCGGCCGGAAGAAGAAACCTCACATTTTTGCTGCAGGTTTATGTACCGGGGTTCTCTCTCTGGTGTCTTATCTCGTAGGGATATGACGTTTCTCACCGGAAATGAAGGAGTCTTTATGCAAAGGTAAACTTTATCAAAGAATAAAAAATGTTGTTTTAAATGTGAAAGAAGCTAGGATTTCTCTTGCTGTGAATGCCTGCTGGCTTTACAAAAGGTAAAATCTATTATATTTACATACAAACGTAAACATTGTGCGTTTTTACGACCATATCAAGATCGTCTTTGAGTAATATTAATGTTTAAAATTTGAAGTACCCTCGTGGAAAAGGCTTCGAAATATTGTCCTTTTGTATTTAATATGATGTCAATTTCCTCTGCCTGCTGGGTAAAATCTGCCATCTGGACCTTAATAAATAGCCAAATAATCTCCCCTATTTGTTTTGAAAAAGCTTATCTATGTCGTTTTGACATTCTAAGGACTGAAATTATTTGCGGAAGTTTTGAAATTAAATAATATTGAAAGTGTATTCCATGCAAGGTTTATAAATATTACACGATTTCTTAAAAAACACAATACTGGTCTTCACAACCACAATGGCTGTTATGAATCAAACCCAGTCGTTATGAATTTTGGCTAAAAAATCCAGAAACGATATAAAAATAAAATAGCCTGAGATTTCTGTTTATAAAGTTCGTGAGGTTAAATATTGCAACAATATTGTAAATTTCCGTCAAAAATATAATAACATTATGTATCAAAAAACTTTTTATTCCAACTTCGTGGCTAAAGAAATATGAAACAAGTCATTTTAGGAGATGTTAGTTATCATTAGGATGATTTGAAATTGACAATACAACAATGTTAAAATCCTTATCAAGAACCATGTATTTGCTAATATACGCGACTAGTTTCGAATTCAAATTTTCAGAATTTGCTTTTAAAAAGCAACCCTAAATTACCGTAAATGAAATCAGAAGTGCAGTGATGCCTTGCCTGTCAGTTTGTGTAGTATTTAAAATCATGAAATGTATGGTTCATAGTATAAGTTGATGGTAAAAACGTGTTTGAACATATTGTTTAGTCATGGCTAAATATTCTCCTGCAAACTGGAAAGTAATAATTATTCCTGTGTAATCTGATACCATTAATTAATGAGATAAAATTGATAAAATCATAGTAATAACCACAATTTAGTTAATATGGTAATTGATGCCTAAAAATGTAGATTTCCTGTAGAAAGTCTCCTTGTTTAGGAGTTAAATATGTACTGTATATCTATTTTTTTCTACCATGAGCTTGAGTTGTATATGAGCTAATGGCATAGCCAATGAGGCAAGGCTGATGTAGCTTCCAGCCAGCCTTCAATGTCAAAATATTGCCAAATTTAAATTTTTTGGTTTGACAGCTCTTGTACAGAAAGTATCAAGTTTCTGTTTTCATTTTAATTTATTGTTTAGTTATGGAAGACACAGAAATTCAAGAGAAAATAAATTATGAAGTGAAGATGAGAGAGGGAACAGTGAAGTTATTAGAGGCTTGTCATGAACAGTCTCAAGCTTTGGAGGGAGCAAAGAATTTACTTACAATCAATGCAAGGATTATTGCTCTCATGTCTTTGCTGCAGAGAAACAGAAAACAAACCATGAATTCTAAAACGAGGCCAAATATTTCCAAGATACACAGGTGGGATCTTCGATCAACAATATAATTACCAGTAGTCAAGTAATAGTTGTTTTAGCTGCTTTACTTTATAGTACATCTACATGTAAGTACATGCAATGGCTTAACAGCATGCATGGAGGAATTTCTACTCATCTTATTCCCTGCAATTATTAATGTTTTAATCAAATCATTTCATGACTCTCCAGCCTTCATAGCATTTATTGTAATTTGTTTTAGTGGTGAGAAATTACTCATTCCATGTCAGGGAAAAGTCTCAATTTCAGGTATAACACATTATTATATTTGTTACATATCATCAGGTACCACTCTAGATACCTAGGTAGAGTATATTTTTAATTGGTTTGATGTCTTGTTTCTTTTAAGACATTCGTGTTCCTTTAATGTGGAATGAAGAAGAACATTTTAGAGCTAAAGAAAGCATTTCAGGTAATGAAATAAGATTCCTGGCACTGAGTGTTATTCTGACATGCATATTGAGATTAATATCTAGATGTATTATCTATTTTAGAGATTAGTCGAATATATCACGTGTTTTGCATTCTGAAACTTGGTGGGCAAGTTGCTGAGACAGGCTTAGTGGAAGTTGATCAGTCATCAACAGATGTAACACTTGATGATGTTGTTGCATTGTAAGTACATAAATCAATACTTGTATTGAACTTAGAAAGCATTGATGGCAGAATTTGTTTGTTTGCGCTTCGCTCCCCCAGCTTTTTATTCTTGCTTTACAACAAGTCGAAAATGCATCGCTGGCATAATATTTAAATATCTTAAATTACTTGACTATCACATGTAGGTTTGAGATATTGTCCTTGACCTTGTCTTACTTTTGTCTCCTTCCTAATAACTCACCTTTAATTCAGCAGTCCATAGTCGTGAGGCAAAGAAAAAATAACTGCATTGTTTATTTTCAGTGATAATGTGGATCCTGATTTCAAATTAAATATAGAGATTTACTACACAACAACATCAACCAATGATCTCCATTCTGGTCATAAGAAACATGTTCATAGAAGCAACTCTGATGGTAGCTATGGACCTAAGTATGTTTTAGCTGGTCATGCATCTCTTGGGGTTGATGATGTTGATGATTCAATTAAAATACATGATATTAAGAAAGGTAAATGTCATGATCTCATTAATTTGTGATAACTTTCCACAAATGACATTTTAAAATCAAACAACATGGTTTATTGTCTTAAAGTAAAGTCTAAGTATGAATCTCAACCAATATTCATTTCCAGGAGCAGTCGGTGCAAGTCCTACAGCATCAGCAGTAACAGCTGATGATTCACATACAGCTAACCTTCCATTGTGGAGTCAGTTTTGCTGTCGACTGGCTGCTGTTCCACAATCTAATGAATCCAATGTAACTGAAGGTGTTCTCTTCCTGCAGGTATAATGATTACATTCTTTAATAAAAACTGGAATGGATTTACTTAGCAGGTGCAAATTTGGATAACATTGGATATCCGACTTTTGGTGAATTTTTATACATAAAAAAATTAGTTCCCAATCATCTTAAAGGCTTTTTCATGCGATGTTATCTGAACTCATATTAGCAGCTGATTTATTGTCCATGAAAGAGTGTTGTCTGATAATAATTAATTATGTGATTGATTGTGATTTATATGATTTTCTGGTTAAGAGTATGACCCATCGCAAACCATCATGGACAAGATACTGGTGTCGGCTACGAAAAGCTGAAATGGAGTTCTGGGATTGTGGTGAAGATGCAAAAGAGGGCAAAGCAAAACATGTCATTAACTTAAACAAGGTCAGGTTGCCTAATTCTTGAACAACAACTTCATTAGCGATTAACAACTCTAAAACCTTGCAAGTTAGTAACTTCAAAATACTCATCTGTAAACATACTAGATGTTAGTATGAGATTTGTAGTTTGTAAAAGGCGTTTTTCCCTATCAATTGGCGTACTGCATGTTTTACCTGATTCGATTTCCATCTTCAATTTTGCGTTGTTTTGGTACAATAGGGGATGGAAGTGGATGTACATCTTCAAGGTAATTGTGAATATGATCACATCATAATACTCACGTGTTCAGACGATGAAAAAGAACCGGTATTTGCCTGTGAATGTGAGCAAGATTTCGTGAGATGGAAGAAAGATTTGCGCCAATCTTTGGTCGACCTTAGAGCCTGGAAACAAGCCTATGAATGTGACATAACTTTAACTGATCCAACACCAAAAAAATTGCCCGTGTTTTCAAGAATATCATTGTACGATCAGATTGATGTGGAGATAATGGTCGAAGATGATATTGATGAAGGTTGGTTAATCAATAATCATAGTTTTCGTCTTTATCAATGGTAGCTCTACACACATGAATTACGACAATGTCCTTGCGATTTCTCAATTGGTTTGAAGTAAAGAAGGTGTTAACTAGGGTATTTTCCCATGAAAGCATTTTCATTTATGTTTTCCGTCAACCCAGTTTGCTTATATTTCTCCATAGAACCTACAAAAGCCGAGTAAATGTTTTGTAAACATTGAAGGTGAGAGGTTTCTAGGCTTTCACGACTTGATCATACAATGATTCACAACCAAATTATAACATAATCGTCGTTAATTTTAATCAAACCAATCATGATCAACGAATTAATTAAATAATCAATTTCCAAATAAAAGTATCAATAAACAATGGATCATCAAAGAGATTACCGAGGTTTGTCGGCAGGTTTTTGCAAATCTGGTAGCGAGAGATTTCGATTGCTGCTAGCACTTACAATAAATGAAACTTTTAGCTGTGCATTTCTCTTTCTTGTGTAGACATCACTCGCTCGATTTTTGAACGTAACGTTAAAAAAAATGGTTCAACGAGTTCTGAATCTCCACGAAGCCGAAAATCTTCAGAACATTTGGACGAGGTTGAACGAAGATTAAGAGCAAGTTCTAAGGATTCCACGGACTCGCACCTTCAACTGTCGCCTAAATGCATTGAAGAAGTACATTATGAAACGACAATATAAGAAATAGGTGGAGTAACGATCTTTTAAACAATTATCATTCGTTCGCACTGAGATGTGATATCGCGTGATAAGTTTAATGAAAGCTACAGTAAGATCTCGGTAGATGCCACTCCTTTCTACAGAGAGGCAGATCGGCCTGTATACATTTGATTCAGATATTCAATTTTAGTAAGTTTTGATACCTTAAGGCCTTCTGGTTAGAGTGGCTCAAAATTTTTCTGTCTGCCAGGGGGTGTTTACTAAGAACAGGTAAAACTGCTTCACATTCCGCCGTGTAGCCTCTCTAACTTTTTTTGCTGTTTTAGCCTGTGATTAAAGATTGTGAATGGTATATTTGTTTTCATAGGAAGAAAGATACTATTTAGCTTTCAAGAAATACTTTTTCTCCTTTCATATATTGCTGAAATTAACCCAAATTTATTTTCCAAACCACATTCATTCACTCGTACTGAATTACGTACTTTTTGCATTAATTTGAACAAATTTGATTTGGTTCACTGATTTGTTTTGGGAAGAATTCGATTATTTTTTCTTTTACAAAATAAAGTCTCTATAACCAATAGGGTGTTATGAATTTAAAATTAGGCCGTGTAATTTATTCTGCACGCCCCAAAATCCGCCACTGGGAAAGGAGATTTTCTGTACTGCTGCTAAACCCTGGGCCACTGATATCAACTGCACTAATTTTCCTGGGGATACCATTGCTAGAAAACAAAATGTAAATAATATATTTCAGAACTATTTTATGCCAAGAGTGCAAGTGAAGAATTGTCAGTTTTCAGATTTAAAATATATTGGAACCAAAGATGATTTGGAGATTAATTTGGAGATGTATTTCTACTTTTTATTATATTAAGCGGCTCTTTTCGCAACTTTGCCTGTTTGCATCCCATGTTACTCATTCTTTGCAGTTTACATCCTATGTTACTCATCCTTTGCAGTTTGCATCCCATGTTACTCATTCTTTGCAGTTTACATCCTATGTTACTCATTCTTTGCAGTTTACATCCTATGTTACTCATTCTTTGCAGTTTACATCCTATGTCACTCATTCTTTGCAGTTTGCATCCCATGTCACTCATTCTTTGCAGTTTGCATCCCATGTTACTCATTCTTTGCAGTTTGCATCCCATGTTACTCATCCTTTGCAGTTTGCATCCCATGTTACTCATTCTTTGCAGTTTACATCCCATGTTACTCATTCTTTGCAGTTTACATCCCATGTTACTCATTCTTTGCAGTTTACATCCCATGTTACTCATTCTTTGCAGTTTACATCCTATGTTACTCATTCTTTGCAGTTTACATCCCATGTTACTCATTCTTTGCAGTTTACATCCCATGTTACTCATTCTTTGCAGTTTACATCCCATGTTACTCATTCTTTGCAGTTTACATCCTATGTTACTCATTCTTTGCAGTTTACATCCCATGTTACTCATTCTTTGCAGTTTACATCCCATGTTACTCATTCTTTGCAGTTTACATCCCATGTTACTCATTCTTTGCAGTTTACATCCTATGTTACTCATTCTTTGCAGTTTACATCCTATGTTACTCATTCTTTGCAGTTTGCATCCCATGTCACTCATTCTTTGCAGTTTGCATCCCATGTTACTCATTCTTTGCAGTTTGCATCCCATGTTACTCATCCTTTGCAGTTTGCATCCCATGTTACTCATTCTTTGCAGTTTACATCCCATGTTACTCATTCTTTGCAGTTTACATCCCATGTTACTCATTCATTCCCTGTCATCTACTGTCATCCTGTAATCTACCATTCCCTGTCACCTACTGTCATTACTATGGTTGGATATGTTAGGCTATGGAGCTAGTAAAATTAGTAACCACCGGGTTTGCGAATATCGAAAGATAAAAAAATGGTAAAAGAAAATTGCTACCATTTACCGAGAAAAAAAAGTTGTTATAGTTTTCGTTTGAAAAGATTAACGCCGGAAAAGCGAAGGCTTTTGTATCTAAGAGTAATAGCCATTAATCGCTTCACGGAGCTGAATTTTGCTAATTACTTGCCACGGACAATAGAAATATGTCCCGGATTCTTATTTAACTTCAAAGTCTTGAAAGGATAAGGTGAAACAAAAAACTCTAAGACCAAGTCTTTTGTTTACATTCCCTTCTGATGTGATCCTCTTTATAAAAACCTTCTGCATCAGTTCAGGAATGTAACTAAATTCTTTTGGTACAAGAACACGAACACGGCACCACTGTTGTGTACGCTTACTGAACTTCCGACCGTACCTAATAAAAAAAACAACTTTACAATTCCATACAATATGAGTACCATTACACTATAAGAATGCACAGGACCTGAAAAGTTGTTCACACTTAGGATGGGAGCACTAAGGCAAAAATTTCAATACCAGTACCTTTCTTTCCCATCAGCTGTAGTTGCTGGTGCTCGGCCTCTGTGGTGGTTAAAGTCCAAGGCAGCAAGCCGGTTTCTAGCTTGGTATACTGAGTATCTGAAGATACAACAAACATCAACATTTTTTTATTAACAATGCTTCCTTGCATGGAAATCAACCATGATAGGAGTTTTATTAGCTGTTACCTTTGTAATAATATGTCATATACTTACGAATAGGCATGGCGCTTTGGAGCATACATCAAAATTACATTATGAAAGGACTCTAAAAATCCTGTGTGCCTAAAAAATATTTCAAACTTTGAGATGATATAACTTATCTGAAATTTTCAAATATCCAATCTCATTTGTTACCTGAAGTTAACATAATACACCAAAGTGTTTAAAAAGTGAGTGTCCAGAATGATCTTTGCCAGTGCTTTATGGGCAGAAGACTCTTTCTTAAGCCATGGCTTCTTTCTCTCACTTTCATTAAGAGGATCATGTTCACATTTTCCACCATTTACACCTTCCTCCAACACCCACTCATGCTCATCAACAACATGGTGTAAAATACTAATCCACTTATCCTATTAAAAAAATATAAAAAATACAACATAAAGTGACTACATATTAACACATGGATGTACAGTTTGCACGAACTAGATAAGTATTGCTGCAAAAACCAGTAGTACTTCAATGTGAATCTTACTTTGAGATTTTTTGAGTCATTAGCACATGTTTTTGAACAATACCAAAAATGGTTCCTTATTGATGGTGCCCACAAGGTCAAATCTGCAAAAAACCAGTAGTACTTCAATGTGAATCTTACTTTGAGATTTTTTGAGTCATTAGCACATGTTTTTGAACAACACCAAAAATGGTTCCTTATTGATGGTGCCCACAAGGTCAAATCTGCATTGTCTTTAGATTTAGCAGCCTAAAGAATAAAATCAATTCTAAATAAAGAAAGTTATTTAACTAATTGCTGGTTGATATCTTCAACACTTACAGTAGTGATTTTCTTTGCAATGTTCTTTGCTCCATGCCACACATCATTCTGATGTGTGACCTCCTTATATTTCTCTTCCCTTTCTAAAATGCAATAATGCTTAATTAATAAACAAATGCATGTTGTAAATATTCCCTTACTGTCTTTTAAAGGGTAAACACAATTAATTATATAACATTGTAATCAATCTGCAAATGAAGTTGTTAAATTATTGAAAGTCTGACAATATTGATTATAACAGGTTGAACTATTAGAGTTTCAGGAATTGCCATATTGTTATAATGTAGATACTTACTCATCAATGCAGCAATTTCAATATGACCATCAGTTACCACCTCCTTCATAACTATTGGTGATGCAAGCAGTGTGTCCATCCCTCTTTCAAACCCAATCCTCTCCATATTATTGCTCTTACCAGCAGCTTCTCTCACATCAACCACATTCATTTGCAGTATGGCACGATCATTGGTATCAGCCAAGCTGTAAGTACAATATTGTGCACTATGGCCAGGCGAGTCATTCCTTCCATCACCACTCAATATAACCTCTTTGTTCTCTCTTTCTTTCCAACATTTCTGTTTGTGTTCTTCCCAGTAGTCATTAATGGCAGGGATGATGTACAACTTCTGATACTGATTGAATAATATTGATCAGAAATACTGCAGATTACAGAAGTTGAACATCAACCCCACCTTGGCGTAGGAATTGCCAGACAACAGCAAAGCAGAAGCAAGCACGAGGTTGCCTGCTCTAATCTTGTTGCAAGAGGGTTGAGCTGCCCATCTGCCTCCAACATGACCAGACCTACACCCCAGGATACGACCAGGCATGTTCCAACATATGTTTTCTTATAGCTCAACACACGGCCACATCCTTGTCGTTTACAAACACTCCCATGTAATGATGTTATCAAAGTTATAAGAGTGTCTGTAAACACAATACACTTTTCCTTCTGATTGCATCTTCAGGACTGACTTCTTCCACAGTAGAGATGTATTCTGGTTGAGTCGTCTTATGTTGCTGCTGTTGTTGTTGTTGGGTTCCAACATCTTCTGTGGGCTCATCTCCATCATGTCCACGGATTGTCACATTGAGCAAGTCATCCAGTAATGGCACGTCAAAACCCGGGGGACATACACTACAGTAAAATGGCAGTAAGATATTATTGGACGAAATATTTTATGCCATATTCAGTGATATATAATGTGTATATTTATGTTTTAAATCAATAAGCATTACAGTAGGAATGTCACAAAGATTATTATTGAGGTTTTGCATCATCACTTACTCAAGAGAATCGTCCGACAAAACCTGGTCTGCCTGGATAGTGTGTTCACCAAAATTGTCATTATCATCATCACTTTCATCATCAGAACTATCATCTTTGGCTGTCAATGTTCGACTGTCAGAAATCACACTCTGACCCGACCTGAGATATAAACACATATTGCGTATTTAAAAAGTAATACTCTCTGCGCGAAACTTTGCATGTATGGGTTTCAAATTATAAACTCAGTAATCACAATAAGTTTCAAATTACCTGATAGAATATGATGTTCTAACATCCGACAAAGCAGACAATGGACGCGGATTTGAGTGCGCGCTTGGCGTTGAGGTTTTAACTATAAAATATTTCATACGAATGTTTTATGCGAATATTTTAAAAAATGAAGTAAACAAATAACACACAAAAAAGGTCAGAGGTTTTATCATTTTATACTTACCAAACTATACGATTCATCGCAAGATAGCTGTCAAGAAGCATATCCGCCACATCCTTGTCTGTTCTCAATTTATGCTGCTCCTTAAACGCTCTCCATCGAGGAAAGAACCCAACAATACACTTTAGAGGCATCTCTACTAGCATAATATTCTTTTCTACTTCGACGACATGACTCAGTGCTCTTGAAAGATTGAGAATTTCTTTCTTAAATTGTCGGCTGGTCATGGTTTTTAGACTGAACAATCCCGGGGATTATCAACTTCGGGTGGAGTCCCCAGGCTGGCGCACGCGCAGAAGCCGTGTCTTTAAAACAGGCAAAAAAAATAAGAAATCTCAACCGCTCTTCACCGCAATTTCGGCTCTCTTCACCGCAATTTCCACCGCTTTTCACCGCAATTTCCACCGCTCTTCACCGCAATTTCCCGCTCTTCACCGCAATTTCCTTTCGCTTCTACGCATGTGCGAGCTTTGTTTATATTTTTCGTTTTGGTGTGAATCCATTTCATTTGCACAACATGAAGTATTCAAAAAACTAAATTAAAATGGCGGACGCATCAAGAGTGAAGAGTGGAGCTTTATAAAACCATTCAACAATTGTCTTTTAAAAGACAACCAAATAAATATTTTGAAAAACAACTACTGGAAGATATCCTGTAAGTTTGTCGATTTTATCTAAGTTTGAGATACTGTGTATAATTATTTTTACAGTGATTGTTGGATGATTATTAAATTTGGATAAAAGATTATACTCAGATAATGATTTTATTTATAAAATACCTTCGTACTCTGTTCTAATATTGCAGGATACAGATTATGAGCAAGATAATCATGCTTCCATGGTCAAAGTAGCTCTTCTGAGTGTGTTTCATCATCGACATCAATGCCATGTGGGTCAACATCACTGAATGAAACTGCTTCAATACGAAAGCTTACAAGTGAAGATATAGATAGGAGAGTATAACATCCCAACCTATACATTGTAGTTAAAATATAATAACAATATCAACCTCAAATTCAACTAATATTTTGTATGCAATCAAGCAAAATTTGGAAATGCTGGTTGTTAATTTACTGCAATTATTACACAAGATATGATTACACTCCTTTATCATTACCCAATCCTGTCAGAATTGCTATCACATGTGAATGCAATATAATTTTTGTACACAATCATTATTTAATTATTGTTTTTAAGAGGCCTTCTCCAGACAATATTTATTTCAAGCTATATGATATTTGCTCCAATATTTGGCTATATTTGTGAAAGATACAGTTGCAAGCTCATTATGATCTATTGCCTCGTTATCTGGTCCTTAACAACATTTCTTAGCACACTACTTAATAAACACCTATGTAAGCTTTTACTGATTTCATACAGTGAGTTAGAAGTCAGATATGTTAAAAACAGAAGGAAAATGGTAGGTTAATGAATAGTTTGGTATGTTCTTGGTTCAAAAGTATCTTCCGCATTTAGTGGTGGCAATAATTTTATAATAGAGAAAACACAGGGTATGTAAACATGTGAAATAAACATGTTATTACTTGATGTGTTTCAGGTAACTCCAATCTTGGATACTTATCTTATATCTGTTGTTTGAACCTGTCTAGGGGCAAATTGAAAAGAGTCAGGGTGATATTGTTGCAGACAAGGATGTTATCATTCGTCGTTCATGGTTGAATGATGCGAAACATATGTTACGCTGGTAGGTGATTTTTAACAACAGATGTTGCTTACTGCAGGATGAACTGTTTAGAACTGAAAGAATTATCCAGTGTAAATATGGTTAGTTTGTGTAGGTTTCCTGCTGTAGTAACGCTGAATCAATAAGAGATGATCCAGTATGCCATTCCTTGTTATGCCCTTGATCCTAGCTGTAGTGTTTTCGATTAATTTTGTAAATGATACAACTCAACTTCAGCCATTACAATACTCATTCTGAGGCACAATGTCAACACGTGTCGGTGCTGTTTGACCCGCTATGCATGCTGGGTCATACACTACATCTCTCCCCACTAATAAATGTTGTCCCTTTAATATCAATATTCAACTGTTAACGTTTGGTGTCCGAAAAGGTTCGCACCCTAGTTTAAACATATATGTATATATAGTGGTCTGTCCGGTCTAACTATCAAATCCTAGTCTAACCGGTTCTTGCCGAAGTCTGAGAAGATAACGTTGTTCCTGTGGTTCTACCTCATCCGCTTCTTGGTTTGGTTCAGGAGGATCTCCTTGCTCTTGTACGTCCAATGCTATTTCATCTTCCACCTCGTTTTCATTTTCCCCTCTCACAGCATCACTAGCAACTGCAGATTCCATCTCTTGGGTCTTGTTTCTGTTCTCTGAAGCACGTAACTGATCGATATGTCTCCTCCAGATAACATTTGGTGCGACCTCTACTTGATAAGACACCGGTCCAGTTCGAGCACGTACAATTCCTTGGATCCACTTTTCCTTCCCGCGGTAATTTCTGACACTCACTGCTTGTCCAATGAAAAGTTGACGTGCATTACTGGCGATAGCACCTTTAGGTTTGGCTTGACTGACTTGTTTATCTATGACGTGTTTTCTAATGTCTGGTTTGATCAAGTCTAAACGCGTGCGTAAGTTTCGTCCCATGAAGAGAGATGCTGGTGTCTCACCGGTAGTACTATGTGGCGTATTTCTGTATTTCATTAGGAATTTAGATAGCTTAGTCTGTGTGGAGCCTGGTTCTTCCTTCATTGACGTCAGCGATTGTTTTAAAGTTTGAATGAATCTTTCTGCTAATCCATTCGTTGCTGGATGATATGGTGCAGATGTTATGTGCTTAACTCCGTTTTTCTTTAAAAACAGCTGGAATTCTCCTGCAGTAAACTGCGGACCGTTGTCACTGACGAGTTGTTGTGGTATCCCGTTCCGAGCAAACACTGTTCGTAGAGCTTCAATTGTTTTGGGTGTCGTTGTATTAGAGTGCATGATAATCACCTCTGGCCATTTAGAATGAGCGTCCACGATCACTAAAAACATCTTTCCAAGGAAGGGTCCCGCAAAATCGATATGAATACGTTGCGAGGGGGTCGATGGCCATTCCCAGGGGTGTAGAGGCGCATGTTTGGGGGCATGCTGAGTCCGCTGACAACCACTGCAACCTTTCGTTAACATTTCAATCTCGACATCAATCCCTGGCCACCAGACGTAACTTCTCGCCAAGGCTTTCATTCTGACGACACCAACGTGAGTTTCGTGTAATGTTTGCAGTACCTCGCTTCGTAACTTCGTAGGAATAACAACTCTACCTCCCCACATAATGCATCCTTGGTGCACGGTCAGTTCGTTTCTCCGTGAATAAAATGGTGCGAGAGTGAGGTCTTTATTTTCGTGCCAACCTTTCATAACATGTTCATATACTTGGACCAGGGTCGAATCCCGTTGGGTTTCTTTACGTACATGCTGACAAGTGACAGGCAACATATTGAACTGTGATACGTGAAATGCCTCTACTGGGTCAACTGACTGATTTTTATCTTCCGTTGTAGCTAGGGGTAGACGGGATAATCCATCTGCATTACAATGTTTTGTCGAACTGCGGTATTCGATCTCGTAGTCAAATCCTGAAAGAAACAGCGCATACCGTTGCAGGCGGGCGGCCGTCATTGCTGGTATGGCTTTGGTTGGACTGAAAATTGCCGTGAGGGGTTTATGATCTGTTCGCAGAGTGAAGTGTCGTGCAAATATGTAAGTGTGGAATTTCTTCACCCCCATATTAATGCCAGTGCCTCCTTGTCAATCTGTGAATAATGTTTTTCCGTTTTTGTGAGCGACCTTAATGCATACGCTAGGGGTCTCTCCGTATTGTCGGGCATGACCTGTGTTAGGACTGCCCCTAGCCCATATGGGGAAGCATCGCATTCTAACTTGATAGAACGTTGAGGATCATAGTGTGCCAGGACTTCCTCCGATGCAATTAACTCCTTTGCTTTGAGAAACGCTTGCTCACATCCAGGGGTCCATTTCCATGGCTTGTCTTTCTCCAGCAGCTGATTTAGTGGTTGGAGTAAGTTGGAAAGGTTTGGAAGAAAATTGTGGTAATAGTTGATGAGACCAAAAAAGGAACGAACTTGGGAAACATTTTCAGGTCGTGGCGCATTTAGCACAGCATCCACTTTCTGCTGGGACTTGTGTAGACCCAGCTTGCTGATCTCATGACCACAAAACTCAATTCTTTCTTTGAAGAACTCACACTTGCTACTGTTGGCTCTCAACCCATGTTTGCTAAGTCGGCTAAGGACTTCTTCAAGGTTGGCAAGATGCTCTTGGTCAGTTGCACCAGAAATGATCATATCATCCAGAATGCATTTCACGTGGGAATTCCTTCCAATATTTCATCCATGGCTTGCTGCCAAATTGCAGGAGCAGAAGCCACACCAAATACAAGTCGGTTGTACTGGAATAGTCCTTTGTGTGTATTGATTGTTAGTAGTTTCTTTGATTCTTCTTCCATTTCCATTTGTAAATATGCTTGCCGTAGATCAATCTTGCTGAACTTTTGCCCCCCCTCAAGGGTGGCAAAAATATCATCAATTCTTGGAAGGGGGTATTGTTGGACTTGCAATACTGGATTGATAGTTTGCTTGAAATCGCCACACAGCCGGACGTTCCCATTCTTTTTTATTACAGGAACAACAGGAGTTGCCCATTCACTCCACTCGACTTTGGTCAAAATGTTGTCGTTTTGTAACTTGGTCAACTCTGCCTCAACTTTTGGTCGTAAAGCGTATGGCACTTGTCTAGCTTTACAGAACTTTAATTGGCTGTTTTCTCTCAATGTTAACTTTGCTTTGACTGTACTTAGGCGACCGATATCCCTCCAAAGACATCAGTAGACTTGTTAAGGATCTCTTGTACTCGGGTGAGTGGGTTTCTAGGTGGTGTGGCTGACAAGGCATTGATTGTTTTCCAATCTAGTGTGATCTTTTCAAGCCAGTCTCTGCCAAAGAGAGCAGGCCTTTGTATCAACAACATACAAATCTAGCTTCCGTTTCTCTTCCTTATACTGAACTTGGACATTCATGACCCCTTTGGGTTGGATCTTTTCACCAGTGTAAGTTTTGAGGACAGTGGTGGTTGGGTGGAGTTCAAATGATTTAAACATTGCATTGCATTGCTTCAGTGGGAGAACAGAGACAGCTGAGCCAGTGTCTAACTCCATTTGAAGGGATTTTCCTTCTACTTCAGGGGTGACCCAGATTATGTTAGTGTGTCCTTTGGCAACTTTGTGTATTTCTAAGGATGCCAAGGTATCCTCACTATCACTATCACTTTCATTCTGAACTTCATGTACTTCCTGCTCCCCTTTTTTCTTCCTTGATGGTGCCTTTGGGGGGGTATATTGTTGCTGAGATTTCCCCCTATACACTCGTTTTATGTATCCTTTCTTCCCACAGTTCCTACAGTATTGATCTTTGAAATGACATTGTTGGGAGTCATGTCCCTCTTTGCCACATCTATAACACCTATGTTGTTTTGGCGTTTCGCGCATCGTGTACACAGGAAGTTCAGTCTTGGCTTTCCCTCTTAACTCGACTGAATCTTTCATAGCTGCTTCCATGGCAACGGCGACTTTGAGCGCTTTCTCAAACGTAAGGCTAGTTTCGACCAGTAATCGTTTCTGAATAGCTTCATTGTGTAATCCACACACTAATCTATCTCTTAAGGAGTCATTTAATGCTGTCCCGAACTCGCAATGTTCTGATAACTTTTTAATTTCGGCCACATAGGTATGAATATTTTCGTTTTCTCGTTGATCTCGCTTATGAAATCTAAATCGTTCTGCTATAAGCAGGGGTTTGGGTGATAAATGTTCTTTAAGGATTGCCACTATTTCATCGAATGATTTTGTTGCCGGTTTTTCAGGGGAGGTTAGTGTTCGTAATAAACTATATGTCTTACCTCCGATTACGGTCAACAAAACTGCCACTTTTTTTTCATTTTCTACATCATTTGCCAGGAAATATTTTTCCACTCTTTCTATATATGCCGTCCAGTTCTCGCGTGTTTCGTCAAATTCTTCTAGTTTGCCAATCGAATTCATCGCTTTATTTATGTCACTTCAGACTGAATAAATGCCGTTTCTGTGACTTGAATTTTTAACTAATTGTTCATAATCCCATCTTCGTCGCCAGTTAGTGTTTTCGACTAATTTTGTAAATGATACAACTCAACTTCAGCTATTACAATACTTATTCTGAGGCACAATGTCAACACATGTCGGTGCTGTTTGACCCGCTATGCATGCTGGGTCATACACTACACTAGCTTCAAAATATATTGTTCTTTCTTATGTAAGTTAAACATGTATACTGAAATTAAAAATATATTTAATATTTCCGTAAAGACATTTCTATCATATAAGTGTTAGCAATTGTCTTGTTTCTTTGTAGATACAGACAGAGCCACAGCATCCGCAGTCCTTATATTGTGGGTTTGGTATGTAATATACAATTTCTTTTACCTAAAGCCATGAATCACCGACACGCCCACTTAATTTAATTATGACGTCACTTCCGGTAGGCGGGGCTTATTTCGCTATTTCCTTACGCTTTGACTTTTGACTTCCGGTTTTTCGATGGGCGTGGTCAGACACGTCCACTTAATTTAATTATGAGGTCACTTCCGTTGGGCGGGGCTTTTTTCGCTACTTCCTTACGCTTTGACTTTTGACTTCCGGTTTTTCAATAGGCGTGATCTGACACTTCCACTTAATCTAATTATGATGTCACTTCCGGTGGGCAGGGCTTATTTCGCTAATTCCTTACCCTTTGACTTTTGACTTCCGGTTTTTTGATGGGCGTGATCAGACACGCCCACTTAATCTAATTAGGACGTCACTTCCTGTCGGCGGCCTTATTTCCCTACTTTCTTACGCTTTGACTTTTGACTTCCGGTTTTTAAATGGGCGTGGTCAGACACACCCGCTTAATCTAATTATGATGTCACTTCCGGTGGGCAGGGCTTATTTCGCTAATTCCTTACCCTTTGACTTTTGACTTCCGGTTTTTTGATGGGCGTGATCAGACACGCCCACTTAATCTAATTATGACGTCACTTCCTGTCGGCGGCCTTATTTCTCTACTTCCTTACGCTTTGACTTTTGACTTCCGGTTTTTAAATGGGCGTGGTCAGACACGCCCACTCAATCTAATTATGACGTCACTTCCAGTAGGCGGGGCTTATTTTGCTACTTCCTTACGCTTTGACTTTTGACTTCCGGTTTTTCGATGGGCGTGATCAGACACGCCCACTTAATCTAATTATGACGTCACTTCCGGTCGTCGGGCCTTATTTCCCTACTTCCTTACGCTTTGACTTTTGACTTCCGGTTTTTTAATTGGCATGGTCAGACACGCCCACTCAATCTAATTATGATGTCACTTCCAGTAGGCGGGGCTTATTTTGCTACTTCCTTACGCTTTGACTTTTGACTTCCGGTTTTTCGATGGGCGTGATCAGACACGCCCACTTAATCTAATTATGACGTCACTTCCGGTCGTCGGGCTTATTTCCCTACTTCCTTACGCTTTGACTTTTGACTTCCGGTTTTTTAATTGG
>NW_021163626.1:0-31718 GCF_004324835.1 Dendronephthya gigantea | reverse complement strand
TTCGTAAGTTTTGGTTCATAAACCATTATGTAAAAATTTGAATACGATTTTCACAGCCTGCTGGTTTGCTCTATTACCTTGAAAGCCCTGACGAGGTAGGAAATCTTTGAGAATTTTTTGCGAGGGCCATTATTTACATAAACCATTGCAGTGGTTCTGACTAACCAATCATAACATAGTGACTAAGTGGTATCAACTGCTTTGGTACTAAACTCCATCATTCATCCTTATACTGTGCCAACTGCCCCACTGACGAAATAATTACATAGTAATTCATTCAGAAGTGTAAACCTTTTTGTAAAGAAGCAATTTTGTTGGAAAGTTTTTATCTTTCCTTCAGCACCGGAGACTAAAGAAGATCATTTATCAATTCATTGGACAATGTAAAGCTTGCAGAGTACGTTTTAAAGCAACAATCGTGTTCCAAAATTTCATGATGCATGCTTGTATGTACGTATAAGCCTGTTATTTCACGCGCTATACTTGTCTGTTACAGCTCAGGAAAAGCGAGAGGAACGTCAAGGAATCAACTTGAAGGATATCTCTCGCATTGGAGACAAAATAGGATTCAAAGCCAGGAAAGATGTGAGAATTTAAATCCAGTTGTTTTATTACAAGTAAGTGTTCATATTAAGAAAATGGGAAATGTTCTAGTCGTTTGAAAGATGAAAAAGCAATGGTATTTAAACGGATCTTTTTTACAGATTCAGTCAAGATCTGACAGCGTACAACCTGATTTGGAATTACAAGGTGAGTCTCGAAGTTAAAGTTAGTTTCCATTGAAAATATAGGAAATGAAAAGGTATAGAGAATTTCCTGTCGCTATGAGTATAACAAGACAATTCAATAGTCCTGACCTCTTTCTCTAAACTGTTGTCGTAAAAGAGTATGAAAAAATTTCTTTTGTTTTCAATGTGACAGACGCGAGAGGAACTTCTGGGGCTCTCGAATCTGAGATGCGCAAATTTGCAATGGAAAAGACCTGAGTGGAACTACGTTGTTTTTTGGAATCACCTTTAGTTTGAAGTCCTGCATGAATGTTTAGCTGATCAACTGAAAATAGGTTAGTGATAAGCCTTATACTGCTCTAGCTTTTTAACAGTTCTTCTTAAAGCGCCCCCCCTATCCCTCGATCGCAATCAAACTCAGTAACGTATCTCTCCTATCAGGCGACTATTATTTGAGAGTCTTGTTGGAACAAAATGACGGGGAGACGCCGATAACAAATGTGTGAGTCCACGACATTTATCTATCAGGATTTGCAAATATTCAAACTACTGTCTTTTCACAACAGTCGATATTTAAGAGGTTTTAAAGCGTCTTAATTTGAGAAGTATTATACACACTTCAATTCAAGCCAGGAACAGTTGATGGAAAAATGAGTCAACTATAGATCCTCCGGCAGGAATCGCTTTTGCGATGCCGGTGCAATGCTCTTGTCACTGAGAACGTATAGTTGACTAATTTTTCCATCAACTGTTCCTGGCTTGAATTTGAAGTGTGTATAATACCACACGAAATTAAGACCCTTTAAAACCTCTAGAAATTCCTGCACCGTGTGAAGTGCCTAAAATCATCTGTTGATATTTATTTAGAACTTCACTTTAGGAAGCTGATGAAGAAACCGCGGCAAAAATACAAGATTTGGCGCTTGCCAAGGGCGCTCTACCAAAACGCTTACGCATGGCCATGATTACGCAAAGCACTGATAGACGTTCGCTACTGAACAGGTGCGAATTAGTGTGATAAATTAACAAATTGTTGCAGATGTATAGCCTCGATTCCATCCGGAGGACCTGAGTTGTATTTTAGCAACATTCTTAGATTCATCTTAAAACTTGTGATTTTATAATCCTCTATATACTAGCCATCTGTAAATAGTTCAATTGAGACTAACAAGCATACTCCATAAGTAATTTATAATCTTTATTGTTGGCATATAGGCAATTGAGTGGACATCTAGTGGCTCTCTGGACAACTGGTCATCCAAGAGCAATGGCATTACTTGTGAGAATAATGTTCGTATTAAAGCAGTTATAGTTTTTAATGTCTAAAATATACAATAAAGTTTAAATGCGGGATTTCCTGTTCGTAAGTTTTGGTTCATAAACCATTATGTAATAAATTTGAATACGATTTTCACAGCCTGCTGGTTTGCTCTATTACCTTGAAAGCCCTGACGAGGTAGGAAATCTTTGAGAATTTTTTGCGAGGGCCATTATTTACATAAACCCATTGCAGTGGTTCTGACTAACCAATCATGATAGTGACTAAGTGGTATCAACTGCTTTGGTAACTAAACTCCATCATTCATCCTTATACTGTGCCAACTGCCCCACTGACGAAATAATTACATAGTAATTCATTCAGAAGTGTAAAACCTTTTTGTAAAGAAGCAATTTTGTTGGAAAGTTTTTATCTTTCCTTCAGCACCGGAGACTAAAGAAGATCATTTATCAATTCGTGACAATGTAAAGCTTGCAGAGTACGTTTTAAAGCAACAATCGTGTTCCAAAATTTCATGATGCATGCTTGTATGTACGTATAAGCTGTTATTTCACGCGCTATACTTGTCTGTTACAGCTCAGGAAAAGCGAGAGGAACGTCAAGGAATCAACTTGAAGGATATCTCTCGCATTGGAGGACAAAATAGGATTCAAAGCCAGGAAAGAGTAAGAAATTTAAATCCAGTTGTCTTTTACAAGTAAGTGTTCATATTAAGAAAATGGGAAATGTTCTAGTCGTTTGAAAGATGAAAAAGCAATGGTATTTAAACGGATCTTTTTTACAGATTCAGTCAAGATCTGACAGCGTACAACCTGATTTGGAATTACAAGGTGAGTCTCGAAGTTAAAGTTAGTTTCCATTGAAAATATAGGAAATGAAAAGGTAATGGAGAATTTCCTGTCGCTATGAGTATAACAAGACAATTCAATAGTCCTGACCTCTTTCTCTAAACTGTTGTCGTAAAAGAGTATGAAAAAATTTCTTTTGTTTTCAATGTGACAGACGCGAGAGGAACTTCTGGGGCTCTCGAATCTGAGATGCGCAAATTTGCAATGGAAAAAGACCTGAGTGGAAACTACGTTGTTTTTTGGAATCACCTTTAGTTTGAAGTCCTGCATGAATGTTTAGCTGATCAACTGAAAATAGGTTAGTGATAAGCCTTATACTGCTCTAGCTTTTTAACAGTTCTTCTTAAAGCGCCCCCCTATCCCTCGATCGCAATCAAACTCAGTAACGTATCTCTCCTATCAGGCGACTATTATTTGAGAGTCTTGTTGGAACAAAATGACGGGGAGACGCCGATAACAAATGTGTGAGTCCACGACATTTATCTATCAGGATTTGCAAATATTCAAACTACTGTCTTTTCACAACAGTCGATATTTAAGAGGTTTTAAAGCGTCTTAATTTTGAGAAGTATTATACACACTTCAATTCAAGCCAGGAACAGTTGATGGAAAAATGAGTCAACTATAGATCCTCCGGCAGGAATCGCTTTTGCGATGCCGGTGCAATGCTCTTGTCACTGAGAACGTATAGTTGACTAATTTTTCCATCAACTGTTCCTGGCTTGAATTTGAAGTGTGTATAATACCACACGAAATTAAGACCCTTTAAAACCTCTAGAATATTCCTGCACCGTGTGAAGTGCCTAAAATCATCTGTTGATATTTATTTAGAACTTCACTTTAGGAAGCTGATGAAGAAACCGCGGCAAAAATACAAGATTTGGCGCTTGCCAAGGGCGCTCTACCAAAACGCTTACGCATGGCCATGATTACGCAAAGCACTGATAGACGTTCGCTACTGAACAGGTGCGAATTAGTGTGATAAATTAACAAATTGTTGCAGATGTATAGCCTCGATTCCATCCGGAGGACCTGAGTTGTATTTTAGCAACATTCTTAGATTCATCTTAAAACTTGTGATTTTATAATCCTCTATATACTAGCCATCTGTAAATAGTTCAATTGAGACTAACAAGCATACTCCATAAGTAATTTATAATCTTTATTGTTGGCATATAGGCAATTGAGTGGACATCTAGTGGCTCTCTGGACAACTGGTCATCCAAGAGCAATGGCATTACTTGTGAGAATAATGTTCGTATTAAAGCAGTTATAGTTTTTAATGTCTAAAATATACAATAAAGTTTAAATGCGGGATTTCCTGTTCGTAAGTTTTGGTTCATAAACCATTATGTAATAAATTTGAATACGATTTTCACAGCCTGCTGGTTTGCTCTATTACCTTGAAAGCCCTGACGAGGTAGGAAATCTTTGAGAATTTTTTGCGAGGGCCATTATTTACATAAACCCATTGCAGTGGTTCTGACTAACCAATCATGATAGTGACTAAGTGGTATCAACTGCTTTGGTAACTAAACTCCATCATTCATCCTTATACTGTGCCAACTGCCCCACTGACGAAATAATTACATAGTAATTCATTCAGAAGTGTAAAACCTTTTTGTAAAGAAGCAATTTTGTTGGAAAGTTTTTATCTTTCCTTCAGCTACCGGAGACTAAAGAAGATCATTTATCAATTCGTGACAATGTAAAGCTTGCAGAGTACGTTTTAAAGCAACAATCGTGTTCCAAAATTTCATGATGCATGCTTGTATGTACGTATAAGCATGTTATTTCACGCGCTATACTTGTCTGTTACAGCTCAGGAAAAGCGAGAGGAACGTCAAGGAATCAACTTGAAGGATATCTCTCGCATTGGAGGACAAAAATAGGATTCAAAGCCAGGAAAGATGTGAGAATTTAAATCCAGTTGTCTTATTACAAGTAAGTGTTCATATTAAGAAAATGGGAAATGTTCTAGTCGTTTGAAAGATGAAAAACAATGGTATTTAAACGGATCTTTTTTACAGATTCAGTCAAGATCTGACAGCGTACAACCTGATTTGGAATTACAAGGTGAGTCTCGAAGTTAAAGTTAGTTTCCATTGAAAATATAGGAAATGAAAAGGTAATGGAGAATTTCCTGTCGCTATGAGTATAACAAGACAATTCAATATCCTGACCTCTTTCTCTAAACTGTTGTCGTAAAAGAGTATGAAAAAATTTCTTTGTTTTCAATGTGACAGACGCGAGAGGAACTTCTGGGGCTCTCGAATCTGAGATGCGCAAATTTGCAATGGAAAAAGACCTGAGTGGAAACTACGTTGTTTTTTGGAATCACCTTTAGTTTGAAGTCCTGCATGAATGTTTAGCTGATCAACTGAAAATAGGTTAGTGATAAGCCTTATACTGCTCTAGCTTTTTAACAGTTCTTCTTAAAGCGCCCCCCCTATCCCTCGATCGCAATCAAACTCAGTAACGTATCTCTCCTATCAGGCGACTATTATTTGAGAGTCTTGTTGGAACAAAATGACGGGGAGACGCCGATAACAAATGTGTGAGTCCACGACATTTATCTATCAGGATTTGCAAATATTCAAACTACTGTCTTTTCACAACAGTCGATATTTAAGAGGTTTTAAAGCGTCTTAATTTTGAGAAGTATTATACACACTTCAATTCAAGCCAGGAACAGTTGATGGAAAAATGAGTCAACTATAGATCCTCCGGCAGGAATCGCTTTTGCGATGCCGGTGCAATGCTCTTGTCACTGAGAACGTATAGTTGACTAATTTTTCCATCAACTGTTCCTGGCTTGAATTTGAAGTGTGTATAATACCACACGAAATTAAGACCCTTTAAAACCTCTAGAATATTCCTGCACCGTGTGAAGTGCCTAAAATCATCTGTTGATATTTATTTAGAACTTCACTTTAGGAAGCTGATGAAGAAACCGCGGCAAAAATACAAGATTTGGCGCTTGCCAAGGGCGCTCTACCAAAACGCTTACGCATGGCCATGATTACGCAAAGCACTGATAGACGTTCGCTACTGAACAGGTGCGAATTAGTGTGATAAATTAACAAATTGTTGCAGATGTATAGCCTCGATTCCATCCGGAGGACCTGAGTTGTATTTTAGCAACATTCTTAGATTCATCTTAAAACTTGTGATTTTATAATCCTCTATATACTAGCCATCTGTAAATAGTTCAATTGAGACTAACAAGCATACTCCATAAGTAATTTATAATCTTTATTGTTGGCATATAGGCAATTGAGTGGACATCTAGTGGCTCTCTGGACAACTGGTCATCCAAGAGCAATGGCATTACTTGTGAGAATAATGTTCGTATTAAAGCAGTTATAGTTTTTAATGTCTAAAATATACAATAAAGTTTAAATGCGGGATTTCCTGTTCGTAAGTTTTGGTTCATAAACCATTATGTAATAAATTTGAATACGATTTTCACAGCCTGCTGGTTTGCTCTATTACCTTGAAAGCCCTGACGAGGTAGGAAATCTTTGAGAATTTTTTGCGAGGGCCATTATTTACATAAACCCATTGCAGTGGTTCTGACTAACCAATCATGATAGTGACTAAGTGGTATCAACTGCTTTGGTAAACTAAACTCCATCATTCATCCTTATACTGTGCCAACTGCCCCACTGACGAAATAATTACATAGTAATTCATTCAGAAGTGTAAAACCTTTTTGTAAAGAAGCAATTTTGTTGGAAAGTTTTTATCTTTCCTTCAGCTACCGGAGACTAAAGAAGATCATTTATCAATTCGTGACAATGTAAAGCTTGCAGAGTACGTTTTAAAGCAACAATCGTGTTCCAAAATTTCATGATGCATGCTTGTATGTACGTATAAGCATGTTATTTCACGCGCTATACTTGTCTGTTACAGCTCAGGAAAAGCGAGAGGAACGTCAAGGAATCAACTTGAAGGATATCTCTCGCATTGGAGGACAAAAATAGGATTCAAAGCCAGGAAAGATGTGAGAATTTAAATCCAGTTGTCTTATTACAAGTAAGTGTTCATATTAAGAAAATGGGAAATGTTCTAGTCGTTTGAAAGATGAAAAACAATGGTATTTAAACGGATCTTTTTACAGATTCAGTCAAGATCTGACAGCGTACAACCTGATTTGGAATTTACAGGTGAGTCTCGAAGTTAAGTTAGTTTCCATTGAAAATAGGAAATGAAAAGGTAATGGAGAATTTCCTGTCGCTATGAGTATAACAAGACAATTCAATAGTCCTGACCTCTTTCTCTAAACTGTTGTCGTAAAAGAGTATGAAAAAATTTCTTTTGTTTTCAATGTGACAGACGCGAGAGGAACTTCTGGGGCTCTCGAATCTGAGATGCGCAAATTTGCAATGGAAAAAGACCTGAGTGGAAACTACGTTGTTTTTTGGAATCACCTTTAGTTTGAAGTCCTGCATGAATGTTTAGCTGATCAACTGAAAATAGGTTAGTGATAAGCCTTATACTGCTCTAGCTTTTTAACAGTTCTTCTTAAAGCGCCCCCCCTATCCCTCGATCGCAATCAAACTCAGTAACGTATCTCTCCTATCAGGCGACTATTATTTGAGAGTCTTGTTGGAACAAAATGACGGGGAGACGCCGATAACAAATGTGTGAGTCCACGACATTTATCTATCAGGATTTGCAAATATTCAAACTACTGTCTTTTCACAACAGTCGATATTTAAGAGGTTTTAAAGCGTCTTAATTTTGAGAAGTATTATACACACTTCAATTCAAGCCAGGAACAGTTGATGGAAAAATGAGTCAACTATAGATCCTCCGGCAGGAATCGCTTTTGCGATGCCGGTGCAATGCTCTTGTCACTGAGAACGTATAGTTGACTAATTTTTCCATCAACTGTTCCTGGCTTGAATTTGAAGTGTGTATAATACCACACGAAATTAAGACCCTTTAAAACCTCTAGAATATTCCTGCACCGTGTGAAGTGCCTAAAATCATCTGTTGATATTTATTTAGAACTTCACTTTAGGAAGCTGATGAAGAAACCGCGGCAAAAATACAAGATTTGGCGCTTGCCAAGGGCGCTCTACCAAAACGCTTACGCATGGCCATGATTACGCAAAGCACTGATAGACGTTCGCTACTGAACAGGTGCGAATTAGTGTGATAAATTAACAAATTGTTGCAGATGTATAGCCTCGATTCCATCCGGAGGACCTGAGTTGTATTTTAGCAACATTCTTAGATTCATCTAAAACTTGTGATTTTATAATCCTCTATATACTAGCCATCTGTAAATAGTTCAATTGAGACTAACAAGCATACTCCATAAGTAATTTATAATCTTTATTGTTGGCATATAGGCAATTGAGTGGACATCTAGTGGCTCTCTGGACAACTGGTCATCCAAGAGCAATGGCATTACTTGTGAGAATAATGTTCGTATTAAAGCAGTTATAGTTTTTAATGTCTAAAATATACAATAAAGTTTAAATGCGGGATTTCCTGTTCGTAAGTTTTGGTTCATAAACGATTATGTAATAAATTTGAATACGATTTTCACAGCCTGCTGGTTTGCTCTATTACCTTGAAAGCCCTGACGAGGTAGGAAATCTTTGAGAATTTTTTGCGAGGGCCATTATTTACATAAACCCATTCCAGTGGTTCTGACTAACCAATCATAATAGTGACTAAGTGGTATCAACTGCTTTGGTAACTAAACTCCATCATTCATCCTTATACTGTGCCAACTGCCCCACTGACGAAATAATTACATAGTAATTCATTCAGAAGTGTAAAACCTTTTTGTAAAGAAGCAATTTTGTTGGAAAGTTTTTATCTTTCCTTCAGCCACCGGAGACTAAAGAAGATCATTTATCAATTCGTGACAATGTAAAGCTTGCAGAGTACGTTTTAAAGGAACAATCGTGTTCCAAAATTTCATGATGCATGCTTGTATGTACGTATAAGCCTGTTATTTCACGCGCTATACTTGTCTGTTACAGCTCAGGAAAAGCGAGTGGAACGTCAAGGAATCAACTTGAAGGATATCTCTCGCATTGGAGGACAAAAATAGGATTCAAAGCCAGGAAAGATGTGAGAATTTAAATCCAGTTGTTTTATTACAAGTAAGTGTTCATATTAAGAAAATGGGAAATGTTCTAGTCGTTTGAAAGGAAAAAGCAATGGTATTTAAACGGATCTTTTTTACAGATTCAGTCAAGATCTGACAGCGTACAACCTGATTTGGAATTACAAGGTGAGTCTCGAAGTTAAAGTTAGTTTCCATTGAAAATATAGGAAATGAAAAGGTAATGGAGAATTTCCTGTCGCTATGAGTATAACAAGACAATTCAATAGTCCTGACCTCTTTCTCTAAACTGTTGTCGTAAAAGAGTATGAAAAAATTTCTTTTGTTTTCAATGTGACAGACGCGAGAGGAACTTCTGGGGCTCTCGAATCTGAGATGCGCAAATTTGCAATGGAAAAAGACCTGAGTGGAAACTACGTTGTTTTTGGAATCACCTTTAGTTTGAAGTCCTGCATGAATGTTTAGCTGATCAACTGAAAATAGGTTAGTGATAAGCCTTATACTGCTCTAGCTTTTTAACAGTTCTTCTTAAAGCGCCCCCCCTATCCCTCGATCGCAATCAAACTCAGTAACGTATCTCTCCTATCAGGCGACTATTATTTGAGAGTCTTGTTGGAACAAAACGACGGGGAGACGCCGATAACAAATGTGTGAGTCCACGACATTTATCTATCAGGATTTGCAAATATTCAAACTACTGTCTTGCTTCCCGCGTCATAAAAACGATTCCAGATACCTAATATATAATATACCTCAGCGTCTTATTCTCTATATTGCTGCACAGTTCACACAATGTTATTAGTCCTGCAGTATGTAGTAGAGAAGTATAGAATCATGGATGAAACAATTCATGATTCGATCGAATTTTCTATTTTGTTTTCAGGCTCGAGTTGTTTAACGATCTGTACTACAGACTGCGATTGACAACTAAACCAACTATGAAAGCAATGTGCTTTCCGGTGAGGATGTCGTTTAGCGCGAGTCTAGCCATGTGTAGTCTTCGAAGAATGAATGAAACAAGTTGGAATATTTTATTCACACGCGAAGACTAAAGTTTATGGAAAATGTCAGGAAGAGATTGGCGCTTTTAATGACACCAAGCTAAGGATCATCTGTTATTGATCCAGTTTTACTACAGGAGCCTGAACTTAACTAACTTTATTCATACTGTTTCGTATTTTTAGCCCTTACATGAAAATGGCATCACCAACAGGGATTCGAAGGTAAGCGCGTGCTTATTTATTTATAACTACTGTCTTTATATCCTAAACTTTAACGACCATAATTTAACTTTTTCATCTCTAGCAACAAAATGTTTTACTGTGTTCCTCGGATGACGAAACGCTTATAAAGGTTTGTGTCGGTTGTGTATTGAACTTAATCTCAATTCAGAGTTTTGTCCGTGATTTCGTTTTACGAAAGCAGAGCGCATTCTGCGAACGTTTTCACATGGAAATGATGTGATGCATATAACGTGAGAGGGTAATCTGTAGGAGCCTTGCTTATTAATCCAGCTAACCCTGACTAATCCATTTATTTTGTAATGAGCGAATTTTTGCCCGTCGGAACTATAGGATATAGAGTAGCTCTTCACCCACTAATTATAAATACGGCGACTTTGAGTGAAATCGCTCCGACAACATCTTTTATGCCAAAGTCAATTTGAATGCATTGGTCCTGGTAATTTTTCCGTGCAGATCAAGAAGCTGCCTCATTTAAGCGACCATGTCCTGTCGACTTATCCGCATTCCGAACAACTTTTGCTATTATCTGGGATGTTATGTGTCTTCAGTACGGGGGGCAATAATTAGTATCAATTATTCTATCTTCCGGCACCAAAACACCATCGAAACAATCATCAACAAAAATGAAACGATAATGCAGATAATTGTGCCATATATGGGGCCTCCAGAATTGAAACCAGTCGAAGTACAACGTTATTTCAATTGATTTTGTGAAATCTTTACTAGGGGTTAACTTCGAATTTTATCACATTCCCATATAGGGGAATTACTGAATAAAAAAATAATGTCCAACAGTCTTAATATGACATAATAATAAACTGAACATATACCATGTAGCCTGCAATATTTACCTTGCTTGGTATGTCAGTCAATCAAATCCATGTATGGCACAGCAATGGATGGAGGTGTAGTCAGTGAATAGATAAAGGTAATAATTGTTAGCGACTCTTGGGTTGCCATAATTTATTTGATCTAAAATTGAGAAACAAGGAACAAGTAAATTAATATATTATTGTCCATAGTTGTGAGGCTATCAGCATTGTGATATTCCAGGTTCGTGCGTACCGCTACCATGGGACAACATACCTTAGCGAACAAATAGTACTTCAGTGAATTGCTAGAACATACCTGAAGAACCGCCATAAACTTCAATTCTCAAAGATATGTTGCCATATCAATTCTGCTCTATATGCAATAGAATCTACAATTGAGATTACAAGAACATCACTTTCACACAATTGAAACTATAATTGTATATGAATCACAAGGCCCTATACTGTGTAGTAACAGCATGTATTTTGTGACTTCTATAACAAAAAGAATATACAGAACAAAATGCAGGCTGTTTTCTTTCATATTCACATAATACCCCCAACCCCTGTATATTGGTAAATGGCAATTACATAATAGGAAAGAGAGAAAAATAAATCTATTTTTAATAACATCAGTGTAAAATGAATGACATATGGAACTGTACAGCAAAATATTGTGTAGGCATAATTCTTGTCATGCCTTCCATCACCAGATATCATGAAATTATCTCGGTTTTTTAATGTTTAAATTAATACGTCTAATTTAGAAAGCACAAAAATACCACCAAAATATAGCTGAAGAAAAATACTTTAACCCAATCGCTTCTGTTTTAATCCAGAAATTAATCAATATTGCTGTTAACCTGACACTGCAGTGCAGCTCTAAAAATTATATCAAATTATACTGGATTACAAACGAAAATATAACTCGCCTTTGGAATTTCGTTATTTTCTTTTTTATTTTTATCCTGTCGTCTTTTAACCGTTACATGTAAACTGTAAAGGCTTTAGCTATCTTTTCTGATAGTTTTTAAGTCAGGATGGGCAGAAAAACTCGAAAAATATAGCTTTTTTTATTTGTTATTGTGTATAGCGAGGCGTTGCTCAGCGGCACGCACATGTGGTTGTCACATGAGGTTAAAGGTGTCAAAAACGTAAGGTTGCCTACCCCGTTGGAGTAAAATAAGCCCGGTAATCGATTTCCGAAGTAAAATTGTCCCTAGAAGTCATAATTGTAAAATTTTCGCCAATATGGTGATAATTATATGCACATTTCCAGTTTCCATTTGTAAACACGTTTGTTGGAAATATCACTACAAATCACCAAAGCGACTGTATTTCAAGTAAAATAGATGAAAATATTGGTGCCAATGTATACTAGAAATATTTGGAGGTTTTTAGGCGAGATTTTTGGAAGGCTTTCCGTATTTTCGCTTCTCTAAAATTCAATTTAAAAAGTAATAGTTCGGCAATAAATTTCTTGCCTTATAGGAAAGCTTTTGAAATGAACTAAATTTATACAAATAGGTAAATGTTTTTTCTTTGAGATAACACAATTTCTAGTTGATTTTATAAAATACTTCCAGATAAAATCAACATTATCTGTGTGCGCGCTTTACGAGCAGACAGCAATGAGTTTAGTGGTCTCATATTTATTAAAATGGGTTGAGTATTCGCACAGTAATCACATGCTTAAATCAGCTTACCACTTTGAAATATCCTCTGATCGGACGTCTAACTGAGAGGGTCCCTTAAACATCGAGAATACTTCATTAACAAGTGCCGCATCCTGTCCTGTTTGAGAAGTTATGAGAACTTTTTCTTGGGTATTGTTTACTCCTTACTCTGTTGGAAGTTCCATTCTGTTGTATGAGAACAACACTTGTATTTGGTTTGGTGAAAGGATGCAGATTGTCCGTTGGATGTTGTGCTTATGTATTAGAGACTGACCACATTAGATATCAGCGCAAAATTGACACATTCATGGGACTCGAACCCAATCTCCTAAAAAGGAGTATCCGAAATGTGTTCTTTGTGTGGCCAGGAAAAAGCGAGAGCTACAGGGCAACTCGCAAACCGACTGGCAGACAATACGAACGTACAACACAAAACACACAACCGACGACACAACATCCAACAACCCACAACCCACTAACTCTGTAGCTGAAACGACAAAAAATATGGTGAGTTGTTCCTAGAAAAGGAAGCATTTACAATTAGCTGAAGGCAATTGCGGCTAGGGGTTTAACTGACGGCATGGATATGGGGTGGCTTCTTAGGGTTGGATACTGAAACTAAACTACGATCGTCTTTGTCTGAAAAACACAAAAAAAATTATTAGTAGCTCCCTAGAAAACGAAGAGCAAAACACAGTTAGACAAGCAGTGAGCCGTGTTTCCAGATACGGGGACAGAGATTCTTAGCTAACAGAGTGGCCACGGGGATCTACTTCTATTAAAAAAATAATTACACATACCTTGATCCTACCTAAAGAAAGAACTAACTTACCTGAAGAAAACGGTCCCAGACGGCCCTGTTTTAAAGCCTGTAGGCTCTTGCATAATTCAGCAAAATTAAGACAACTTGATTGGTTATTTCTGTGCACAGGTCAATTTGTCATTGGTCAATTTTTGTACTCCATGATTGGTTCAATAAAAACCAATCAGATTGGTTAATCTATATTCAAATTTTGATCCCGTTTCTTTGATATTTGCAAGGTGATTGCACAACAAATGTTCGATTTCACACGTTTTGGAGCATATTCCAAGCCAATGTATCACAGTATGTGTGTATTTGTTCGATTATTTCTCTCATGAAGTTCACAAAAAAATACAGTTCAATCATTATTAAAAGGCTTTATTTCCCCACCAGCTTTAGAACCCCATCGAGCAGGAAAGTCGGAATTTAAAAGGCAAGTAAATCTTTCAAACTGTTGTAGCATTTGAATTATGTGGTACATTTAATCACGGAACCTTTCAGAATATTGTCGAATTGGGCATGGCCTGGAATAATAGTATATATAACAAACTGACAAAATCGCAAATGTAGTAAATTTCAAGGCTAAATATTGCAAATTCCAGTCGAAATATGGCGTTTTACCGCCATGCATACATAGCTATTCACAGGTATGATATTCACGCGTTTTATATATTCAATATTACACATCAAAGCGGCCTAATCCTTAGGATATTGGCCAAAAATGTAAACGAAAACCGGTTGCAGTGGTTTAGTTCAAATATACAGTACTATTTTATATATATAGCGTCAAAATCGAGCCTTTAGAAGATTTTTGCCGATTTTTTATATAAACATACCGGATGATATGAATTATCGCATCACCGGCAATAATATTTCACAATAATAAAAATATGGAAAACAAATTCGGGCAAAAAGCCGAAATTCTGACCTAGTTCCGATTCGAGCTTGTCTTAAGCACGTGCTTACCAACGATTATCGCTTAGCACTTATGAAATGCTATTTCTTCGATTCTTTTGCACATCCTAGCCCAAGAATTACTTAAAATTACAACAGATTGACAACATGTAAAATTGGGACATTTCGAAGACAACAGAGTACCAAAAAAGATGAAAGATATGGAATTTCTAAAATATATCTTGCTATGGGTGAGTAATTTGAGATAACAAAGCAACGTATTATTTTGATTATTGTTTTTACTTATAAAAAAATGCAGGTTATAACTATATGCTGGTTGGAATATACTATTCAAATAATCATTTCAACTGCTATTGTTTAGTGGTATTCCGGGGTCTTTAGCCCAAATATTTCTGAGATATTTAATGTCTTGCTTCTGTGCAACATTATTGTCAGGAGTAATAGCCTATTTTGCTGTACAGTTCCATTTATCATACACTGGTGTTATATAAAATATAATTTTTTTATTCTCCCTTTCCTATTATGTAATTGCAGAACGAATATTCAATATATTAGTGTACCACATAAAAACTCATTATGACAATCGTAGCGGACGTCTATTGCATCGGAGATACGAATTGTGGTAAGCCAAATTCAATGTTATTTCTCGCGATTTTTCCATGATGTCTTACATTGTGGTTTTTTAAACATTCTTCAATGTTTCCTCAGTCTGCGAGCTGAGAACTAGGCCTTGGCTTAATTCAAGTTGAAAAACCGGTTTAACCTTTGCAGTCATCTTGAAATTTTAGCCCATTTGCGTTTAAAACGTTCGCATAAAAAAAGTATTTATAAATTTTCGACCTGTATTTTTACAAACTTTAATTTTTTGTGTGTTCTCGTTTTTTTTCAACTTGAATTACACTTTGACTTTACCCCGCGGATGCTTGACAAGCACACGTCGTTTGTTTATTTTTTTGACCAATCAGATTCGTTCTTCAAACCGCATTTTATATCTCGCATGGTTCCACGATATTTTTCGGCAAATAGGCAAAAGTTTTGTACATTTTTTGTGCATTTTCATTTGCTTTTTAAAATATTTTTAATGGAATATTTATTGTTCGAGTATCTAAAATGTATTTGTGATAATTTATTTGAGGGATTCTCGTTGTTTTGATATGAAATTTTGCGAGTGAAATTCGTATGTATGTTTATATTATTACAAGAGTTTCCATCCTTCTCAATAACTATATATTTATATGCTTCGCGATCACTGACGTTACTGAACTTGCAACCGTAACTGGACTATTTACTTTTTCTTTCAACAATATTTATTGGGGTTCCTATGCTCAGTGGTCATAATATTAGACCAATTAGACTGGCGTACACGCGCGAGGCGCAAGCGCCGCGAGAAGGAAAACATGTCTGGGCAAGGGCTGCCTATATGTATAAACCTAAATGGACCAATTACCGTAAAATCGTTGTGTGTGTGCCCGAATTAAAGCAGGGACTTTTGCCTGGTCCGTTAACTTACCTGTTGATATAACGTGCGCGGATTGCGAGAAACGGAAGAAATATTGGTCACAAATAAAACTAATGTTCTTCCAAGGCCAGTTTTAACCAGTAATTCTGAGGTTACAACTAATATTTGAAGTTTGTGCTTAATATTACCTTCAAACGCAGATTTTAGCCTTGTAATTTGTAATAAAAGGATCTGTAATTTGTGCTTCATACAGATACCTTTCATACAGAGTTTAGCCTTATTCTAGACAAACAGTGCAGGCGAGTGTGAGGTGATTTCAGCACCTCTCTGGTTATAGAAGTGCAGTTGTTGAACGACTCCTGCACAATGGAGCGTCAAGAAGATGGTTGCTTGGCAATGGGTTGATCACGGTTACAGTCAACAACCGGGAAACTTCGAACATGTCATGCGCATATTGTTCGGCAGGAAAAGTGTTTGTGGGAGATGATTCACTGCAGAAGGGCACGGAGCCTGAGGTTTTAAAAGTTGAGCTTAAGAGAAACAAAAACAAGGCCTCAATTAGTCAGGTAAGGAAAATGCTTTGAGTATCATTGTTTAAATTCGCATACGCTGTTTGCCCAGCGTATTCATGCTTAAACAACAAAATATATTTGCAAGAGCGACCAAGTTTTAATATTCTTCTAGTGAAAGCTCTTAGTAACGTATTTGACATTTCCAGGCTTGTTCAACTGATAGCAAAGCTCGTGCAAATGATTCTAGCCAGGTGTCAAACACAAAATTCGATACGAAAGCAACTGACCTTCTTACCCGCGATTTAAAGGCCACTGGTACCGTAGGCTCAGTACAGAAATCTTGTGACTCAAGCAATGGGTGCAGTTGCGTTGGTAAAGGATGGGTTCAGATTGTGGTTCGAAGACCAACCAGAGATACTTCGTGGATTTTGAGACTACAAAGTCGGCCGAAACTCGATGAAACACAAACTTCACTACCAGCGATGGGAAAGACAGGGATTTATGAAAGTTTAATTTCAAAACAATCCTTTGGTAAGCCCATTTATTTTCTCAAACCTTCCCAACCTTCAATTGTGCCAGGCGTCACTAGAGTTGTCGATGGGGAAAACTTTGTTGAAGTTTGCAAGTCAAAAGGCAAGCCGATTCTATCGCTACAAAAATTTTTAGAGTTTGCGTTTTTATTCTAAAATCCATTTTACTTCACATATTTCTTTAGTTGTTCAGTTATATTGACAAGCAATTGCTTTTGACTTTCAGGAGCGATTTATTACTATATCGACAATGGCTTGATTGGTGAAGGTGGATTTGGTGGAGTATTCAAGGGTGATGCCATAAAAAGAACTAAAAAAACACCGGTAATTCTCACACAATGTCTCTGCTTCAAAAAACAAGCATTTTCCTTGGCATTATTGGCCATATTGCCCTGCTTCTGGGATGAATTAAGATTCCAAAAATCTTATTAGGTTGCCAGCCGTTGCGTTGATTTTTCAGGAAAACCATCTGGTTTTTCATTTACCAAGAGATCGATTTTGCAATTTTTACATTTGAGACAAAGGGATTAAGGTAAACATTGACATTTCGTTGCCGTTAATATTAAAAGTGTTCAAATTTCTGGCACAATGGCACTCAATAAGTACTTTATTGGTGCCAGGCGAAGAAAGTCAGCATAATGTTCCTTTATCCTTGAGTTATTATTGTCTTGATGATGACACTAATAATGCTGTCATTGCTGTGGCTATATTGCTAGCCTTGTTAATTCATTATTTTTGTCCTTTTAGATTAGAACAGAATTTTGCAACATTGCATGGGGAAAGACATGAGGGGACTCAATAAATAAATGAGAGACCAATGGTAACTGAGGAAATCTGATAATTAGGAAGTTTTAGATCAAAGAGGACATTATATTATAATAATGATTAGCCTAAATCTAGTTTTTCCATGAATACATACCATATTTTATGTGGTACTATCTGTAAAAGATACATGTATTCATATCATGCTAAATATATGTTCTTATGCCAGCCCATTGTTCTTTATGGATGACTCTGACATGGTATCAAAAGTCAAAAACTGTTCATCACCTGGACTATTGGCAGCCGGATGACTTAAAGAGATAAGCTCTGTTGAACATTTTGATTGCATAAAAAAACGGTAGTAATATAATTTTATATATTGTAACATTATTATTGCTTCAACATGCTTGCTTGTAACTCATCCATGCTATGAAAATTGTTATCCATACCTATAAATTTTGCTATATGGTACAACTTATTTGTATACTTGCTAAAATTTGTTGTAATCACCTATATAGGTATTTATATGCATATGTTTCTTTTGACTCTTTAGTGTGACGGCATGCTTAACTTAATAGTACATTTTTTAAATGTTTGTAAATAATACCTATAGATAATGAAATGTAGTGAAATCATGTAAGCCAACATTTTTTGTCGTGTTTGTTTTGTAATACAGATATGAAACTGAAGCCAAATCGAGTCACACGTTTTTTTGCCCAATGTGCGCATGACGTAACTTGCTTGGCAAGTGTCATGTTGAAATTTAATAAGTAGATCGATAGAAAATCGAATTATTGACAAACAAATGCTGATTTAAACAAAACCTTTAAGGCGATGTCTATTTTTTGTTATTTTAACCTACACATCAGTTTTTCCCTGACGAAAATGTTCTATAGAATCCTATAGAATATGCTATAACATATTCTAAATCCCATAGAATATTGTATAGGACTTCTTATCCTATAGCATATTCCATTGCCATATTCTATAGAATTTAGAGATGCTATAGAATATTCTATTGCACATTCACAGTAAAATATATTCTATAGAACATGCTGTACACAATATTCTATAGAATTTAGAGATGCTATAGAATATTCTATTGCACATTCACATTAAATATCCAATAATATGTTCTATAGAACATGCTGTACACAATATTCTATAGAATATATGTTATACAGAATGAGACCTTTATGCAATTTAAAATATAACATTTTTAGTACACTATTCATTGGTCGAGAATTATATTCGCATTTTTTGTAAGGTTCTCTCAACATACTTTTGAAGTCTTAAAGTTAAAATTCTCAGCAGAAATCATTCGTTTTGTAAAGACAAATCACGAATATTTCACACATATGACATATCTCATATCTGTTTCATAATATGCCCGTTCGCAGGTTAGATGGCGGGCGTTTTGCCCAAACAAGGCCGCAAGGTTATGTGGGACTTGTTTAACCGCCACGCATTATTTTCAAATTTTGAGCGCGTCTTTGTATGTAGTTTGTCATCCGTTGATTCAACCTTTGTAACTGATACTGGTAGAATTTAGTGCGTTTTTCTTTCGTATTTTAACATAAAATACGCATTCTTTGAATTTGTCAAAGAGGAATCATAGGAGGGTGGTGAAACGCGCTGTAGTATGCGAGAAGAATCAGAAGATATGGATAATTTCGTGAATGCCTGAAAGGTGACTAGGATCGTGAGAAAGAAAGGCCATGGCAATGAGAAATTTCTAAAGTTAAGAAAATAATCAAAAGTTTATTGACCCATCTATACAACAACATGTGTAGCTAAAGTATTGGAATTCAGTGGTGAGTGTGTTTCGTATATGCTATAAATGCTATATGTTTGTATAGGCAACATATGTTCTGTATACCATTATAATTAATCTCATAAATTTTTATTCACCTTTAGATTAAACTTTTTATTTGAACATTTTATTTACACCTTTTATTTATACCACTATAAATAGAGCCATTCCAACTAAAAATTATTTCTGTCAAGACATTTGCACTAGCTCTAGATAAATTTTATATATCATTAAAATTGAATTAAATATAAGCTAGGCCTCAAGTGTTTAATTGTGTGTTTACTGTTAAAATTTACAGATTTCCTTTTGTCCAAGCATCACACTAACCAAAGGTCAAAATGGAGCTCTATTAAAGCAATATTAAATGTGAAAGGTTTTGTTTATGCAGTGCCGTGGATGCAAGAACAACTTTGCTCTCATTCCATCACTGGAAAGGCTTCAAATGCCTAGCTTAATTCAAAGAAAAGGATGCAAAACCAGAGCCAGAGAAAGTTAAGAGTATGTATGGTAAGCAGTATAATTAATTGTTAGTAATTATGTCTGGTCTAAGTTAATATATCTTTTATACATATCTTGGTTCAGTTATTGATGAGTTTTACCTTTTGTAGCTGTGTCTAAAGTATGGTGCAAAAAGGTTTGAGGGAAAAGAGGCTGACATATGACAAGTTATGGCACCAAAGATTAATAATATTGTGCAAGTTGAGAAAACCAAGTTGAAAGCATCTGGACATCAGTAACTATATGACATTCCATTTTCTACTATTTACATGTTCTGTACATGTAAATATATTTAATATAATAGCCTAGTTATATTTTTGCTATTTTCTTGCACAGTCATTTTATTTGGTGGGAAAACTGCAGTATGGTAATAATTTTATCTAGAAAATATTGAATAAATTTATACATTCATAAAAAACCAAGCTAAAATATTTCAATTTGAGTGACACCATATTGTTTTTAATTACTTAGAGCATAATATTTCAATTGAATCCTCTTCAAAATGTGTGAAATGTATATAATTTTCACTTAACTACCATTTAAGCTAAACAGCCTTCAAACAACCGGCTGCAGTTGTTTTATCCACAAAACAAAATGATTATTTGACAGACTTAATTACCAGAACTAGAGTTCTACATGCAGATTAAAGTTATATGGACACTTATAGGACTTGTTTTTATTCTTTGTTGTATAATATATGTATTTCAATTTCTTTAATCTCTAGATTTATTTATATGTAATTTAAGCAAGGGATTTTCATTAAATCTTTGCATCAATTGAACGTTAAGTAAATAAATTTGTTACATATATTTGGGAATATTTTATTTGTTTGTATATCTCACTCTTGGTAGAAAGAAGTTTTGATTATGTTGTTATAAAGTGATATATTTCAAAGTCGAAAAATGGACGAATGTTGAATATACCATTTATCATCCAATAGCATATTTAATAGATTATCCTATAAAATATACTATAGAATACATATTCTATGGAGCATTTTATCACATATTCAATAGGATCATTAATGGAATATTCCATAGATTGAAAATATTTTATGGAACATTTCATATAGGATGTCATAGAATATGTGTTAGAATGTTCCATAGAATACCAGTATTCTATAGAACATTCTAATGAATGTTCTGAAGGATATTCTATTGAATATTCTATAAAACATGGCATATGTTATAGAATATTCTATTAAAGGTGCTATAGAACATGTTGTAGAACGTTCCATAGAATAGGTTCCAAAATCCCTTAGAATATTCTATAGGATATTCAGTAGAGAATTTTAATGGAATATTCTATAGAACATTTTTGTAAGGGTTACATCGTCTTATTTAACACCCGAAGTTTGTGTGGTTTAGTTTTTGCACTTTTGGCGCTAGCATTGGAGCGACTAAATAGCATAAGCTATATAATCATACGAAGTATACAAAATGCGACTTGAAAATATTTATTTCTACATATGCTGTGACAGGAAAATCTATGTACAAGAATGTATAAAATGTCTAGTGTACTTAACGTCCTTCAAAAGTTTTTGTCCTAAGGCTTGCCGACCAGAGCAGTTTCCATTTGCCACACCAGCAATGTACTCCATGTTTAGTGGATAAAATAAGGTTGAGTGCTCTTCGATAGGATAACATTTGCCCTCCACCGCAATCATCAAAGTTTGAACGTCTGAAATGTCTTCTGAATCATTATCCTGATCTATGGAATCAACAACCTTTAATAAGAAACCAATGTTTTTTAGAAGGACTTTAAAAGTATTTAAAAAACAAAGTCAGCCCACAAAGGTTCTTACACTTACTGAACAAATCTTAAAAAAGAGAGACTGAGATTCTCCTACATTCTTCTTCAATAATTCCTTCAAAATCTAAGCAACTGTGCTCTGGATGTCTGTTAAAAAAATTGTTTATCAAGATAGATTATGTTAGATTATAAATAGGCATATTTCATGTAGCAATAGCCTGTATTGCTATAATACTATAATTTTGCCATTGGTTTGGGCAAATTATTATTAATTGCATGACTTACCTGATTTCCCAGTAATTGCTCTCTCCACTCTGTTTATAAGAACAAATGTAGTTTCTTGTTACATTTCTTGGCATAGTCCAAAATATTTTTCTCAATCAATGGATTGAAATTTGCCAATAATATCATGGATTAACTTGTGGTTTACTCTTTAAAATTCTGCTTTTACCTGAAAAAGAGATTAATAGAGTTTGCTAGATACATTGTGAAAGAAAATTCCTCTACTGGTAATTTAAAACCCATACTCTGTCAATTAACTAAAATATCAATGAGAATTTTATACAAAATATGGCAGGTAACTAAAAAGTAGCGAAGTAGCACACATGGGTATGTCGAACAAAGAAATTTGGCAGTCAATTATCAGCTTGGATAGTTTGTCAACAAGAATTATAGTACCTTATATCAATATTAAAGCTGTAAACTAAAAGCAAACTTACCTCTGTAACAAGCTAAAGTGCAGGATTTTTTCTTAAATTGTTTCTACCCCAGGCATTCTTATGCTCCATGAACCCTGTATCAGAAAAAATATATTTATTGATATGTTTAACAAGTCAGATCCATTTCTTAAAGTATCATAGAGGTGGTAAACATAAATAATCGTAAAGATTATGTACATCAACAAGGTTATCACTTACTCTTCCACCACAATTGAGTCAGCAAGGAAGGGATATTTCCAAATTATCATAGGTGAAATATTTTGTTTTTCTTCCATGGTTTGATAAATTAATTTTATACGCCTGATTGTTGACAGTAAATATCCCTCATTCCCTTGTGAACCAATGTTACGTAAATGCATCCACTGACCGAAATATAATAATGAGTAAGAGTCAGAATGGACGCATAATCGACATATTTGGGGATATAGTGTCGCGGCAACCAACCGTACAACGAGAGAAAGGCGAAATTTTAATTTGAAATTTCAAACATCGTCTCGCTTTGCCTTTTTTGGATTTATTAACAATCGTTTTTAGTTTTTTACGAATTTTAAGACAGTGTAAACTGAAAAGAGAGTAAATAATATACTTTATTAGAGATTTATAGAAAATTTCGTATTCATTGCAATAGAACTGTAAAACCATAGAACCGTAGAACAATGGAACCGTAGAATCCTGGAACTGTAGAACCCTGGAACCGTAGAACCATAGAACCATGGAACCATATAACCGTAGAACGGTAGAACCGTAGAACCGTAGAACCATAGAACCATAGAACCATAGAACCGTAGAACCATCAAACAATAAAACCATAAAACCGTAGAACCGTAGAACAATTTAATGGTAGCATTATATTATTAGTGCCGTATAATTATGCATTACATATTTATTTAATTATTACAATATATTTCGTTACTCGTAACACGGCCTTATAACCCTCATTAGTGATCTGCCACATAATATTTCATCAGTCCTTTCATCACGCGCCCGACGTCAAAGTTCACGAATCGGGTATGCGCCAAAGATCATAACGGAATTGCAATCGAATGTTTTCGATTTTGAGTAAGTGTAATAGTTCTGGATACTTTTGTACTTTCACACTCAAGTACTGCTCTGGTATATTAAATAATACCAGGTAATTGTAATATTTTTGTTATTACAAATTACAAGTTTTCTAACCGAGTATGTGACTTTAATACCTGAGTGTCAATGTTTGTCAAAGTCATTTAGATGTAAATTTTGATTAAGATGTCTTTTGCAACCTGGGCTTATCTGACGTGATATGTATCCTGACTTCCTATCTTCCACCATATTGATACAATATAATTGCTGCATGATCCTGGGTTTCAAATTGGAATTTGCTTGCAAATGCCTAACATATATAATAGCTCTTTGTTATGATAAACAACTATTAGAAAGTTTTGGCAAAATGTCAAGAATTCAGACCAACTCCAAAATAGAGGTTCTTTTGCTGATTTTCCTAACAAATGATGTTGAAATCAATCCTATGTCCTTTTAGGATTTTATTATCATTTCCATAATTTCATGCAAATTATTGTATGTAGGATTTCAACACCTGACAACTATCATTCTGTCTTTCTATGTATTTTGGCAACTGGAATATAACTGCAGCCATAAAGTTCTCAATCTAGTTTTGTCATTGCACATGTGAATGGTTGGTAACCACATGGAGTAAGTTATTAACTGACAAATTTTCAAAAATATTTTATTGGGCTTTCAAAGATTTTCTAAACATCTTGCCAAGCTTGAAGGCACCAACAGAAGTTATCATTGGTGGGAGAAAAGGTCAGTTGTCAATCTTGAGATAAAATAAAACTGACAACTGCTGGTAATTTGTAAAAAAACTGTTTTTGTTTTATAGACAAAGCAGGCAAAAGACTCAGAATATTACAATTTCTACTGAGCGCAGAGAAGACCTTATCACAGAGGCTTTAGTAAGGAAGTGTAATTTTTATTATTTCGTACCTTTGTTTTACTGTATTGTACAATCTGTCAATTAACCACTGATTATTATATTTTAAAAGTTCTACAAAGACTTTGCTGGTCATAAAAGTGGAAGTGATATGGTATGTTCGGGTTAATTATACCTCATTCCCTAAAATGAAACTATTCGCAATAAATTCAAAATCGTAATTCATCATAGTATCAATGCCCCCCCCTCCCCTCTGTCTTCAAAAAGTTAGGTCCATATTCCTTTTCTAATTTAATAAGTGGGTTCTTAGTAAAGTGATAAGCTAACTGAAGCTAACGTTTCGAAACTATTTCAACATCAACATATGCCATATTTTTGTGTAGAAGTTTAGTGGTTATAAATTACATTGCAGTGAACGAAAGGTTGCACTCATGTTAGAGGTACCACGGCGGGCACTGGCTGGAATAAATTCGCTCACGTAGATCGTGTCGGTCGCGACCCGCAATTTTTGGGAAACTGGGTTCGAGTTTTTTTAATACGGAAAAACAAGGAATTTCGATTTTATCTCCACTTTTACGCCTTCCCATAAGGCCTCTTTTTACTGTTCAGAAAATTGAGTCGATGAGCGAAGTAGAGCTGATCAAAATCTCCCGTTTGATACCAAATATGCAGAGAAAAGATTTAATTTGACCTACTTTTTACGTGCAAGTAGATACCCTATTTTGAAGAATTGTTTTGGTATTCACATTGAGTACACACAATGGTATGTTTGGCTTCATTAAACTTTGGGCAGCTACGTTGTTGTGCTTGTTCTTTGGCAAATACTTAACGCTTAGGTATTGTTCTTCGATCGTATGTTTTTTGTTTGGCAAGAAAGCGCTTATTTTCCTTGTATTTTGATGGATTTTATCATGTTTCTAGCATGGCTGCCTCAAGTGGTGTAAGGAAGAGGCGATACAACAGATTTCCTGTTGGGAAATATATGGTCTTGCAGAAGGAGAAATGGGACAATGTTTTAAAAGAAACAAAAGCTATTCAGGAAACAGATGTGCAATTAGCTCAGAAAGAGAAGGAACTTTGTTCAAAACGTGAGAGAATGAGACGAATAGATGCAAAATTTAGTGTATTTTTTTAAAAAATTGAGTTATATAAATATTAATTTGATTGTGCTTTGAATGTAGACCTGAGCAGCATGTTTCACGGACTGGTACTCTACTACACAGCCAGAAACGCCACAGACTTGTTGCAAGTTGTCAGTTTTACCGGCTTGTTTCAAGTTATCAACCGGTTGCAAAAAGCTGGTTAATTTCAACAAGTTGCGACAAGCCTGTGAAAATCAGTCTTGTTGCAACTTGTCATAATTAGCAGTCTTGATGCAACTTGTCAATCCCAAGCTTGACAAGTCTGATTGAACAACTTGCAGCAAGTCTGTTGTAACTTCTAACAGGTTTGTTGACAACTTGCATCAGGTCTGATGAGAACAACTTGCATCAAGTCTGTTGACGACTTGCAGCAAGTCTGTTGACAACTTGTAACAGCCCTGTCTGAACAAGCTGATGCAAGCCATGCGAACACATCAGATATCAGTTTGATACAACAAGTTGCAACAGGCCTGCAGCAGACTTGTTGCAACTTGGGTGTTTTTGGCTGTGTATATTATATTGGCTTTTGTATTTTTTTTCCTGCTGCACACATTCTAAATAAAATTCATAATTGCCTTCAGATTGAAAACCTTGATAAATATATTGAGGAAGGGGGTGATGTTATCAGTGAAGTGAATAGAGCAGGTAGAGCAGGTCATGGTAGTTCAGAGCCACCTAGGAAGAAAAGATTTATTTCGGAGAGATCAACCTCAATAAGAATGAGAAACCGCACTCAGTTTGGTGCAAATAGTACAGTTAGTCTAGCTACTTCAAGAAGGAGGAGTTCAGAGACATTTGAGGCAGCATGTCAGATTCATGGGGCTACTAATCACTCAAATTTACCAGGCCAAGTTGGTCTGTGTGACACAGCAATAACAAAATGTTCTGAAAAACTTTTAGTTAATGTTTTTTCAACAAATGTTAAAACAGTTAAAAGAGTAATTCCTAAGATATTACAGAAAGGTATAAATGATTATGAAAAGTCAAATGATAACATGACAAGAAGTATCGCTGTGTATTATAGTGGCGGTATAATGGGTAAAAGGAAGTATCGTAATGTTTATAGGGCAAGTAGTTACAAAAAGAGTAATGAAGCAAAGTCTCTTCGTATAAAAATCAATAACTGCCCTATTCCGAGACTGTTGCCTTACCATAAGCTTGCACATTATATTAAATCAATAGATATTGGTAAACTTTATTCCATTAGGGAAACACTTTGTGATGGTCTAGATGAAATTGACAAAGTTGATGGGGTGTATAGAAATATTCAGGAGATAGTTCTTATTCTTGCTAGATACTACTTAGTGTGTCGAAAGAGGTATGAGCTTGTATGCTTTAAGAAACAAACTTACACTTTCAATATTTCACTTGGAGGCGATGGGGCACCATTTGAAAAAGATGACACTTCGTGTTGCTGGTTAGTTAGTTTTCTTAATTTAGGCAGGAAAGTGCTAAGCAGCAATGAGAATTATCTATTGTTTGGAGCCAATTGTAAAGAGGATTGTGTGCCAGTGCGTCGGTTTCTACAAAAGTGCTTGAGTGATATTAGTGTTTTGGAGAAAAGTACCTTTCAGGTTGAGTGTGGTGGTGAGATGGTTAATGTAAGATTTCATGTCTCAGAAATGCCTAACGACATGAAGATGTTGGCATTCTTTGGTGGAGAACTATCAAACGCAGCCACTTTCTTTTCTACCTTTGCAAATGTAAGCACCCATAATATGAGTTCTCTTGCAGGTTCTTTCAGTTTTTCTGGGAAGGAAATGTGGAAGCCCTGGAAATATGAAGACAGGGTCTCTGCTGCAAACAAGGTTGAAGATTTTAAGAAAACTATGGCCAAAAAACCATTGGCACCAGCCACAGTAAGATCTAAGGTAACATCCTTCATTGCCCAGTTGAAAAGCCGCCAGGAATTTCAACCCATTGTTGGAAGGTTGATTGATCGGGCTCATGTAGACCCGCTTCACCTAAAAAACAATGCTTGTGCACTTACCCATAGGTTGTTGCTTTATGAAGTAATTGCAATGACAAAGCTTGGACAGAAGGTGAATTCTTTTGCTCAGGTTCCTTCAAACTCTCCATTTAAAATGTACATCCTTTCCATGCGTGAATGCAATTTATCAAGGTTAGCGAATAAGATCATCAAGTGGTTTGATGAAACTGGTGCTAATGGAAAAAGTTTTGAATATCGCTTCACTGGCAAGCAGTCAAGACTTTTTCTCCTGCATTTCATGAAATTAATTTCATATATTGAACCTATTTCTGAGCCTGGTAGGCAGAAAACTATTCTGCATATTCTTGCATACATTTGCCTTCTTCTTAGAGATTGTGTTTCGATATTCAGTCGAATAAATATTTCAAATGATGAGATAAAGAAGCTTACCAATCTCTGTCGAGACTATTTCCGGGCAAATGCTCTGTTCTTTCAAGTAAATCCCACTGTTTGGACAATAGGCAATATTGTTCCTGCCCATACCCAGTACATGAAGGACAAATATGACCTTGGCAACGGTATTAACTCAATGGAAGGAAGAGAGGCAAAACATGTCTTCATTGCAAAATACAGCAGGAATACCAATTTTGTTTCCAGATGGGAACAAATTTTCCGACATGAGTTTGTATCCTTAATCTGGCTCAGGGAGAGAGGTTTTAACCTTCCTAATGAGAGATCTGATCATTCTTGTGCCAAGTCATATATTCCCAAACAAGTAAGCTCTGGAGATTTGGCATACTGTTATTGTGGGTTGCAGAAGGTGTGCATGTCAGATGTTAAGTGTAGATTCTGTGCAGATAAGCTTAGGAGGTTGATTGTATCAAGTGTTTCCTCAGGGAAAAATCTTGTGTTTAAGTAGGTTTGATTAGCTTGGCCAACTTGGGTTACTCAACTGCCAGTGTTCTTGTGAATTATGTTCCAGCGGATGAAAACCTTAAACTGCTGGAGAACAGAACAGCAGCAGGGTAGCCAGGGCATGCGGCCAAACCTTTTGTGAACTTTTTGCTAATGTATTAATCTTTTTTATGAATTTGACTTGAAAAATAAATTTTTTATTAAATTATTCTGGCAAATGACTTCATTTGTTGTGATATGGGAATGATGGGAGGTGCACATATGAACACTAAGCTATCAGGGCCGTCATAAAGACATGTCGACAGGGGGTGTTTGTCCAAAAATTACCGACAAAATTCTGAAAATCTACTAATTAACCCATTAAACGGCATTGTGCCCTGATGCACCCTACCTTTAGTATTTGCTCTGTCTAACACCAGACAATTTTACTCGTCATGTGAAAAGTGCTGGCACTTAATGGGTTAATATTTCATTTCCCAAAAATGTCGGCAAGCACGGGGGAGGCGGGTGGGGGAAGCTTGGACAAATTTAGAGTTATTTGTTTGTTGTCTTTACATGAAGGTCACACAGGCTACATACCGTAAATGCTCAGTTTGCAAGCAAGATTTGCATTTATGGAGCACGGCATTACATGATACAGTAATAAAGTGTGAATAAGTAACTACCAACAGACTGCAGATACACTATTTAATTTACCTACATACAAATGCACACCAACAGTAATGAAATAATTTTTTTTCTTTTCATTTGTAAACATTAAAATGGATTTTTTGTACAAAAGCTATCATAATAGTACATGATTTCAACAGCAATTCAATCAACATATAAACAATGTTCAAAATGAGTAATACAAATCAAATTATATATAAACAGAAAGTATATAAATTTTACGGTATGAAACTCAAATTTCAACATTAAAACCCCCATCCTATGAAAGGTCACATTCATCTCCAGAAATTAATTCAGCGATACACTGCTGACACATGTAATATACCGCACATTATTTTTAGCTTGAAATCAGCCAAAAAATAAAAACATTGAACATGGGCATATTTTGTAGTTCTATATAAAAAGAGTATTAATGAATTAGCTATGTTGGGGGAATCCATGTACATTCCATTCTCCATAATTAAAGGAAATTGTCAATTGCCCCTTCTTAAAATTACACATGAAAGCAAAATCTTTCCTATCACTTACTATTAGCTCAACTTTGTGTCCTCTTCTTCTACCTGCTAAAGTTCTCTTAAAATAGTTCTTGACCACTTTATCTTCATATCCTGACAGCAAGGTATATAATATATTACTTGACCACTTTATCTTCATATCCTGACAGCAAGGTATATAATATATAGTTATATATATATATATATATATATATATATATATATATATATATATATATATATATATATATATATATATATATATATATATATATATATATATATATATATATATATATATATATATATATTTAGTATATATATATATATATATATATATATATATATATATATATATATATATATATATATATATATATATATATATATATATATATATATATATATATATATATATATATATATATATATATATATATATATATATATATATATATATATATATATATATATATATATATATATATATATATATATATATATATATATATATATATATATATATATATATATATAATTTTCTTTTGACGGCGCTGAATTAGGAAATGATTTCGTTCACCGCAGACAAAATCTAATTGAACCAATTTGTTTTCTCCACACTGTAAACAAACCTTTAACTCCGTGGGCGAAATGATGATGGGTTGTATACCAATTTTGTAAGGGGAAGGAAAATGCCATTATACCCAAACACTCCATAAAATGATGATTTTCATGGTTTGCATTGCCTACATGCAATACATCTAGAATATTTAGCAAATTACGAGCGAATGAAGAGTTTGAAAATTTAAAGATTTCAGCAATGCTACGTGTGCAGAAACATGGTGGGTCATGGTGGACATTTTTCCGCAGTAAAAAAAGTTTTCCCATACAGAGGCTTTTGAAACATCGTTCTTCTATGCGTTTTTACTAAACCAATTAGTATACGATGTCCATTTTGTCAACATATGGCAAAGCAAATTTTTCACACCTCTCTAGTGGCCGTTTACAAATTACGTGGCGCATTTTTGGCCATTTTTGACACCCCCTTCTTTACACATACTATCAAGTTTGTGAAGGCAACGATTGTTTTGGCTGTTTTCCTTGTTGTCTGGTTTATGTTGTCCCTTCTACAGCGTTCCCTATCAACTATTCTCTCTTTTTATCAACCTGTCGTCCTTCCTTTTGCTCTCACCCCACGACCATCTTCTCACCCCTTCCCCCAGTCATTGGCGTCAATCTGACGTTAATTGAGGGGACCATATTCATATCTGCTGTGCCTGGCTAATTTCTTTTGAACACAACTCACTTTCAATAAAAATCATCCTGGCGTAACAGAATATATGAATATAGGTCCTCCCTAATTAACATTAGATTGACAGCGATGCCCAGTCCCTCTGTTCAGTCCCTTTTAGCGGGATTCAAAACATCGATTTACCACTTAGAAGACAGTCGTCTTCGCCTCTAGACCACAAGTTCTTGTACTGGATAGCCATGGTTATTTAGTTTACTTTACCCTTTTACGAAGTTCATAATAAAAAATGGTTTTGGCAGGATTCGAAACATCGATTTACCACTTAAAAGACAGCCTGCTGAAGACATGCTGAACGGCCATGGATATTTAATTTACTTTATTCTTTTCACAAAGTTCATAATGAAAAATGTCATGGCAGGATTCGAACCATCGATATAATACTTGGGAGACGATTGTCTTCGCCACTAGGATGCAAAATTTTGTGATGAATGCTTATGGTTATTTAATTTACTTTATCCTTTTCACGAAGTTCATTATGAAAAACGGTTATGCTAGGATTCGAACCATCGATTTAAAACTATGGAGACCATCGTCTTTGCCACTAGCTGCAAGGTCTTGTGCTGGATGACCATCGTTATTTAGTTTACTTTATCCTTTCACGAAGTTCATAATAAAAATATTTTTGGAAGATTCAAAACATCGATTTACCACTTTAGAGACAGTTGTTGTTTAGCCATTAGACTGCAAGGGCTTGTGCTAAGCGGCGATGGTTACTTAATTTGTTTTATTCTTTTCACGAATTTCAAATAAAAAAGGTCATGGAGGATTCGAACCATCGATTTACTACTTGGGAGACGATTGTCTTCGCCACTAGACTGCATGATCTTGCGCTGAACGGTTATGGTTATTTTAATTTATTTATCCTTTTCACAAAGTTCATAATGAA
>NW_021163625.1:5000-31786 GCF_004324835.1 Dendronephthya gigantea | reverse complement strand
ACAATATGCTGATGCAGTGCACCAAAGGGAGCGGCATTAGACAACTGCTTCGGCTTTGTTGATGGCACGGTAAAAGCAATCTGTCGTCCTGGGGAGATGCAGGCATTAGTTTACAATGGGCATAAGAGGGTCCATGCTTTAAAATACCAGTCGCTTGCCCTACCAAATGGTCTCATTGCAAACTTGTTTGGACCTGTAGGTATGTAAACATTTTGACTAACAAATTTCAAACGTTTTGTTAGCTGGTGATATGATGGCATATCTCCACATTTTTTTTTCAATACCTTTTGTAACAGCCAAAAGTCTGCAATATAGTTTACAACACAGTTTGAGATTATAGACTTAAATGCTTTTTTTAAACATCTATCATCAAATCTGCAGAGGGAAGAAGGCATGATGCTGCTATGCTTATGGATTCTGGACTTCTGCAAGACTTAGAGCAGTATGCACAGGTAAATGGTTACCCTATGTGTCTTTATGGTGATCCTGCTTATCCTCACCGTGTGCACCTACAGGTACCATACAGGGACCGTCCACTCACACCAGAAATGGAAGCTTTCAACAGGTCCATGAGCAATGTGCGTGTTTCTTTTGAATGGTTGTTTGGGGATGTTGTTAACTATTTTAAGTTTTTGGACTTCAAGAAAAACCAAAAGATTGGTTTAAGCAGTGTAGGCAAGATGTATATTGTTGCTGCAATTTTGAGAAATGCTCTTACATGCATGCAGTCTAACACCACTTCAAAGTTTTTTGAACTTGAACCACCTACTGTTGAGGAGTACTTTTCTTAATGATGCATGACACTGTATATATATTCAGAGAATTATTTCAACAAAACAATGGAAATCATTGAAATACATAGTGGTAAAACTACAGAATTATTTTATTAGCATACTATTCAAAACTCAATCAAAGAACATGATATTGGTTTGAGATTTTGACATAAAATATTATGATACTGTAAATATTTAACATTTGAATACAACATTTTTGAGTAATGCATGTAAAATATCATTTAAATGTATAACATAAATTTATAAATTGTTTAAATATAATTATTATATATTGGTAAAATAACATTTCAATGTACTGTAGTTAATGTAATTGTCATTAAGATCAAATTGTAAGATAAATTGTGCTTGTAGAATATTTTTTACCAAACTCAACATTAGTTTTTTCACAAAACTGACTAATTTATCACAACAACATGTCTTTGTTAGCAGGTCTAATTCTCTTTATCAATAATCTTTGACAAAAGAGCTATTAATGCCTGCCCTTGTTGTTGCTGTTGCTGCATTAAAACCATTTGGCTTGCTTGTACCTGCTTATTTTGCTGTCGTTGCATTTCCAAAATAGAATTCAACATGTCATTCTGTTGCTGCATGAATTTTTCTGTTTTTTCTTTTTCCATTTCCAGACGCTCCCTTTCTAATTTGTTGCTCTCTTCTTTCAGTTCCCTTTCTTTTTCTGCCTTTTCTGGCAAAAATGCCAAGGCTGTATCAGCACCCTTTCTGATTTTGCATTTGGGAGCATGTTGATCTTTTCCAACAGCATTCCTCACCTGGGTCTCAGATAACGTTTCCATGGCTCTTTTTCGTATTTCTTGTGCAGCCATTTGATCTTCTTCTAATCGTCTTTTTTCCTTTTCTCCCATTTCTGCAGCCAGGGTTTCAGATGCATGCTCTCTTTCACAAATCTCTTCCAGCAATGTGTCCAATTCTGTTAATTCAGGTGAAATACCACTAGCTCGTCTTTCCTCATTTTTCTTTTTTCGAAACTGTTTCATTAGTTTTTTCAATCTGTCTCTAACAGAGCGTTGCTCTACCTTGAATTTAGGATATTCTATTTTTTCCAAATTTTTAGCAATAGACTCCCAAACCAGCGCTCTTTCTGCTGACCTTTTTTTGGTTTCAAAGAGCTTGGAAGCAACAACCTCTTTGCAAAATTCCACATCATGCTGAGTAGTCCATTTCATTATAAAACAAACTCTGCAATGTTAAATGAATAAAAGAAAAAATGAGATGAATGGTATTTAGAGAAAAAATTGAAATATGCATTGAGTAAAAATTTAAAATCGAGTTTGAAAAGCAAAGGAGTGTACTTTACAGTAATAAATTACAGACAATTAAAAAACAACCACACGCGTTACATATTTATAAATTTTGTAATATTAATAAACTAAAAAACTGACAGCACTTACCCGGATTTGAAACCTTCCTTTCCTTCTAACGGCACAGTACTTTTTGCCATTTTTTTCTTACTTTTTTAGACAATCTACGACGACGAGAAAACTCCAAAACGGCGTCGTCGTAGATAAACTTCCCTGAGCAAAAACGCACACGCATGCTCAAATTGTGCAAATTTACTTCCGGTGGCGTCGCGAATCACCGCGTCGTAGAATCTTAAGGTCCCTATTATAGCTCAGTGATGTCGCCTTACTTCAAGGTAAATGAACCTCTTGCGGAATTGCAAAGGATTATGGTAGTTTAGTTACACGGCAGAATTATCCATCATGGCCGCTTGCTGTGTTGGAACAGACAAAGAAGCTTTTGATGTGAAAATTTACGGAAAACTTTTATCATTTTGACTTCGGTTAAAGTTTTTTTCAATTCTGTACGTCTTGCCTCATATTTTTTCCTTGTCTCGGGTTTCTACGATGAAAATGTCTTGAAATATTCAGCTTGGCGTACAGAGTTGCCGAAGCGTGCTGTGGCTTCGATTCAAAATGCCAGACACAAATTTTGCTATCTTTTCCAATCGAAAGGTATGTGTTCAGTTAAATTACTTTTAAAATAAGTGGAACAAAGAGGATGATCGTTTCGCCGAGTTATACGGCAATCGACTGCTTTCTCACGGCCTAAGACACGAAAATGTTTTCACATATGGTCGGTCTAAAAAAACACATGTTTGATCAAGTGTTCTTTCCCAAAACCAAAACATTGAACTTTTTTGGGCGCGAAAAGTTACCGTTTGAAGTATAGAGCTTTCTTGTTTAAAAAATTTTCTGTTGTGTTGAAGTGCTTCTAAGTGCTTTTCATTGCTGCTTATGCGTTTTGGTGGAGTTTTTCAACGACGTAAAATTCACGCGATTCAAAATATAAATTGCTCGCTTGGCCGCCAACATATTTGGACCGTTTCTGAATATTTTTCTTGAAAAATGGAAAACGGCGAAGAGGTCCTTTGCTCAAAGTCTATTTTGTGGACCAGAAACTTGAGTGGTATTTCCGCTTTCACCCATGAATTACTCACAAAACATTTGATAACTGATAGTTCAGCCAAACACGGAAAGCCACCAAATGCTCACAAGCAAAAAAGTGTGGGTATATATACCAACTCTTTAAAGAAAAGATGGTTACCCAAATTTTAGTAAAAGCTAACGTCGTTAAGGGACTGGTCATAATTTAGCAGGGGGGTGGGGAGGTGTAATTCAATATTTTAAGGAATGATATTTTGCAACCCTGTCTTGCCTTATCCACAAAAAATCATGCCCCCTCCCCTTGTTCGAGACGGTAAAAATGCCCCCCCCCCATCCGTCAACGTTTTGATAAACACTGCTTCAAAATGAGAAACTACTGTAATCTGCACCGTCAATTCAAAATAGTAATTACACCTTCAAAAATTTTTCTGACAACGTTTATATAAAGTAATAAAATTAATTTATATACGTCCACTTATATATTTCCAAGGGTGGGTAGACTACAAGTTTTGTGTAGTTCGCTACAACTACTGCTATTTTAAAATAATGTAGTCACCTACAACTACTGCTATTGTCAAAAATATGTAGTTTGGTTCTTTTGACTACGTGTACAGCTATATCGCTAGAAAAATGTAGCGAAGTATTCGCTACTTCGCTACAACAAAATTCCTGGTATCCGTGTTTGTAATTTATATTGATTTCACATGTTTTAAACATATGAAATGTTAAGCATAATATGCTCATATATTCTGATACTATGGATTAATGGCGGATGAGCCAAAGAATTCTAGAACAAAATGTGGGTCCAAACGAGATTTGACATGGTATATTAAATGACTAGTTTTGTATTATAGTGTATGAACTATAGAGTATATAGTCGAGGGATATTAAAAAATCGAAAAGTGGCGAATAGCGATTGTTGTTGAAAAAGTAATCAACTACTTCGCTACTTTTAATATAGAAAATATAGTTCGCGACAACTTCAAACTACCAGTTTTAAAAAGTAGTCTATACAGTTACTCGCAAATTGTAGTTCGCTACAGTTGCAAACTCCAACAACTCCGATACTACCCACCCTTGACATATTCATATGTTAAAATTTGGTTTTAAACATAATATGTTAGTTATTTCTAGTGAAAGACCCTGCTATTTAAAATATAAATATTTTAACACAGTGACTTATATAACTTTTCATTTTAAATTCTATAACTAATTTTGTTTAATGTTCTAAGCAAAGCTTATGCAGTGCAACTCAAAGTCTAAGCATGTATAAAAGAAATAATTACAACCAGAAATAAGCAACCCCCCCCCCCTTATAACTGTCTAACATTTTATGAACCCCCCTTTTTTCTGGCTAAAAAATATGTGACCCCCCCACTATTTCCACCTCCCCACCCCCCTGCTAAATTATGACCAGTCCCTAAGGGCGCTGAAAAGTTTTTCCTGGTGAAAAGTAATGTGCATGCTTTGATGAAAAAGGCGAACTATTCAGTTTATGTGCACCTACGCCAGGACACTTGTAAAGTAACTGATGCAAGTTGCTCATGTAAAGCTGGAAAAGGTGGTTGCTGCGAGCATGTGGCTGCTTTGCTTTTTAAAATTTTAGACTTTATTAAACTTCAGTTAACAGAAATACCAGACGATTTGACATGTACACAATTACTACAGCAGTGACATGCTCCTTCCAGTGAAAAACTTGAATCTGCATTATTGTTTGGCCAAGTTAAATTTAACAAGGCAACCTGCAAAAAAGACAAAGTGCACCAAACTGTGTACAACAACCCAACACCAGCTTTTGCTAAAGATGTCAGTGAAATTGACTTAAAAAAAATTAGGTGATGGGTTGAAATCTGTAGACACTTGCCAGTACTTTCAAGGCCTTCTAGAGTCAAACAAGTATCACCCATGCGAACATGAACAATTTTTGGAAGGGTTGCCTTCAAAAAGAGCATTTACCGATTCTAACTTGCATGCAAGTCAACTTTATAATGACAACATTAGAGAGTCCATTTTATAGAAGTACTTATTCCTGATTTTGCTGAAGTATGCAAGCATTTGCCTTCTCAGAAATATATACAATTTACCAAAGACACTTTATTTAAAAACCAAACAACAAATGGTTGACATAGAGTGCAACACAAGGGGCCAGTCAGATTGCATGCAGTGGTTTCAAGAAAGGCAGTCTCGCTTGACTGCCTCAAATTTTGGTTCAGTTATGAAACGTAAAGAATCAATCTTTCTTAAGTCGCTACTAATAAAAATCCTTTCACCTTCATTAAACACATCAAAAACACCTGAACCATGTTTGTTGGGTAAAACTAATGAACAAACTGCCATAACAAAATACATGGAAGAAATAAGCAGTGACAAATCTATGTCAGCTTGTGTTGATTGTGGATTAATTGTTAATGCAGAAGCACCATGGCTTGGTGCCAGTCCAGACTGCCTATTATATGATTCTGCAGAGACCACACCATTTGGGGTAGGTGAGGTTAAATGTCCATTCTCCAAGAAGAAAAAGACAATTAATTATGCCTGTGAGAACTCATCATTTTTTTAAGTGTGCCTAATGATAAACAATCAAAACCAACTATAAAAAATAAAAAGAAACCACAATTACTATTACCAAGCGCCAATACGCAAGAATAACTCAAAACACAAGTATAATCTCTTATATAATATAAGTCTGCTTCGAATGCAATTCGTATTTACATTCACCAAAACATGAACAACAACGAACCCAGGAAAGCGCGCGAAAGCGCCGGAAGTGAGTCTAACATGCAATGCTGATTATCTACTTCATGTAACATGCCACAAAGGTGTGGCGAAGTGCAAGGGCTTATGGCTACCTGCAAGGTTAAATGGGGGGATTTTATTGTGTACACAAGAAAAGAAATATTTAGTGAAAGGATTTACTTTGGTCATGAATTATGGTACAAAACAATATTAGCAAAACCTACGATATTTTATTTCACATATATTTACCCTAAATTGGCAAAACAATAAAACTATTCAATTTCTTGTTCTAATTCACAGTGACAATCATTTATCAAAGGTGGACAAAATAATGTTAAATAAGAACAAATGACCCATACTTTGTTCAAGTCTGATGACATTGTTAAAGAAAAAGTGTTTTTGATCATTCTAAAACTTTTAATGTGTCTTATTGCTCTTTCCACATGCACTCGGACAGCTGCAATTTTCCGTGTTTTCGTCTCATCGCTTAGTGAAAGTTGAGGGGCACCATTCAAAAATGGTGGTATATTCAGCCCCACACCAACTGGCATCTCACTTTCTATATCAAACCCCCTATCTGCCATAATGTCATCCCCTTGCTCAAGTAATTTGAGGATACCACAATCTTTGGTTACTTGCTTATCACTAGACTGCCCAGCATACAACTCAGACACAAATGTTGGATATCCAGCAGGGGAAATACCAAGCAATCTCTTAGCAGTGTTCTGATTTTTATAAAACGAAAATGTGGCTGACTGACTTCTGAAGGAAGTTGGCATTTCAATAAACAGTTCAGTGCAATCAATGATTACACGAGTATTTGGGCAGGTGTCTTTAAAAGCCTGTGGCATAGTTTGTTGTACATAGTCACGTGATGCCCAAATGGGAATGGCTCGCAACCTGTGATACAGAAATTCTATCTAGGTTGTCCAGATACGAGAGACGTGGGCTTCTGAAATCCCAAATCGATTTGCTATGTCTGTTCCCATAAGCCCCCATCGTAAACGTACAATAACCATGGACAACTCTTGTTCTGGTGACATTGACCTAGTTCGTCCCAATTTTGTTTGAGATTCTGATGTATATTCTACATTTTTACTTGAACCAGTATAGCTTAGAAAATCACATGCCGGTTGCAGGTATTCAAAGAAAACTTTAAATGTCTGATAATTTTGAAAACCAGTATAAAATTTGAAGTTTGCATTACTGGCAAGAAGTCATTATATTTTCTTTGTAATTCAGCATGTTCAACTTTCAATTTTTCATAGTCTGACTCTTATTTTTCTTCGTCAGTTGTAAGTTTTTCAGGTATGGTAGTTTAATTAATATTTTCACAGTTTTGAACCGAATAGCAGCTTGAAATATGTTCTCTACCTTCCCTACTGTTCACTGTTTGTCTACTCGACGATTTAACAATTGTTGGTAATGAACCAAAGGATTTCTTTTCAAAGGTTGTTTACTTATATGTAATAAGTTTAGCCATGTTTCTCTCAAGCTTGAATCTTTGGGAAATTTGTGAAAAGACAACCCTGGATTTTTAATGTTAATGTTAATGTTGATGTTATGTTAATGTCTAATTGATCAATTTTTGCAGTCTTACGACTGAATTACAATTAAATTTACAGGCAAAGAAATTTAGGTAAAATATGGAATATGTTTACTATACTTACAACATTTTGCTATAAAATTCTATTAAATTTAAGATTACTGTAAAATGTTCCGCTAAAATAAAGTATTAATACTAAGACTATACTAAAATGCTTAAAGTTTTGATTTTTTCGCAAAATTTGGAATAAAAGAGTTCAATAACCTATTCGTATTAATAATGGGAAGATTAAATCTTCTCAGTTCTCTAAAATTATGTGTTGGTAAGTTTTCTTCAGGTAGTAAATGGTGTAATTTATGATCATCTTTTGTTTCGATGGACGAGAATAGCTTTTGTGATAACTTTTCTCTTCTGTCCTTCAGTGTTTGCTTCCTTAATTTTGCTTCTTTTAATGCGACTTTTGGACTTGATTCCGGGTAGATTATCCGCAAGGCTCGATTTTGTACACGTTCCATATCCACCGACAAATAATCAGGAAGGCCTGAGTGGAAAACTTGGCAGCCGTATTCTAAGATGGATCTAATGCATGCAAAGTAGAATTGAATCAAGGAATAATGATCTACACCTGCTCGTTTTAACTGCCTTAATAAGTATAGTCGTTTTGATGCTTTTAATACAATATTTTCGATATGACTGTTCCATTTTAGGTCTTCCGTGATGGTCATACCCAGTAGTTTAGCTGATTTAACAAGTTCAAAGCGTTCGCCATTTAGAATCAAACCATCATTAGTAGAGGGTCTTCTAGTAAAGTCAATTCGGAGCTCTTTACACTTTATCGGATTTAACTGAAATTTATTTTCATTGGACCATTTAGCAACTTGGTCTATTGTATCTTGTAATCTACTTTCCATGTTCCTTAAGATGACTTCAGAAATGGTCGTGTCGTCTGCAAATTTCCATATACTATTTGTGGGGGAACCATTGATACGTAGATCGTTAATCATGGCTAAGAACAGCCATGGACCAATCCTGGTTCCTTGTGGGACGCCCGCTGGAACTTGTAGGAAGTCAGATACACCTTCGGTTGATATCTTTACTCGCTGTAATCTATTTCGTAGAAAGTCCGTAATACAATTTACGATTGTGGGTTTTAAACCATAACTGAGTAATTTTGCAATTAGCAAATTATGATCAACTAAGTCGAAGGCTTTCCTGTAATAGAGTAAAGCTACTCTTATCGCTGAGCCTGTGCCATCGGTTTCAGTTAGCCATTTGTGTAACATTGAGATAAGAGCAAACGTTGTACACGAGCCTGGTACAAAACCAAATTGTGATGGATCCAAAGATCTAAGAAAGTCGGCCTCAGTCCTCTGTCAATGATGAATTTTTCTGCCACTTTTGATAAGGTTGACGTCAGAGAAATTGGCCTTAGATCTTTATAAAAGTCCGTGATCTTTGATTGTTTAGGGATGGGGGGAACGTCGGCCATCTTCCATGCTTGTGGGACTTTGCACGTTTGGAATGAGCAGTTGATAATATCAGCAACGGCAGGTGCTAATATATCGGCGTATGTCTTCAGTACCCAGTTTGGTAACTTGTCCGGACCATTCGCTTTTGTGGCGCTTAATTCACGTAAAGTTTTTGCGACCAACATTTCGGTAACTTGTATTGGTTCGTCGTCGTCTTCCTTCAAGACACATACGTCATTAGTTAGCGGATCGTAGTCTGCCATAACACTGATAAAGGCTTCATTGATCTTATTTGCTAGTTCGTAATCGTTGCAATTTAAGTTCGTAGTCAAGCTTGATCGAAAATCTGGGTTATGCTTTTCCGAAGAGCCACATAACAGTTTGATTTCGTGCCACCATCTGTGCGGTTTAATTTCCTTTAGTCCACGGACTTTAGATAGATAATAACTTTTTCGGCATCGCTTCCTTTCACGGTTTACTTTATTCCTTAAATGCCTGAATAAACCATCCTTTCCTCGTGAGAACGCCTTTTGCCTTTGAATAATGAGCCGTTTAAGTTGGTTAGTCATCCATGGACGATCAGACACATGAACTTTTATCGAACGTTCCGGCATCAGGATATCTAATCCACAATGGATAAGTAAGAGTTAATTACCGAGAACGAGGTTTCTTAGCGAGATACAACCCGAGGGGCGTGACCCGAATAAATCATATGAGGGCTACGCTCCCGAGGGATGTATCTCGCTAAGAAACCGATGTTCGAGGTAATTAACTAATTTAGTTCAAATTTGTAAGGATTTTACTAAGAATGATTGCTCCTTTGCTACGTGTAGTTGATTGAGCCTTACTAATTAGCGACTCAATGATAAATGTAAGCGTAAAGTAAATCGACAAGGCGAAACAAAGAAATGCAGTAAGTGGTGGGAGAAAAAACTTCAAGCATCGGTTAAGGCTACGGAAAAGAAATTTAAAGAAAATTACGAGTCACGCTTTGTGAATATCTTTTTGTTCGACCGCAGATTATCTATCTCTGTATCTGCATATGTTAAACACTTCTGGGAATATTTTGTCAATTAGACAGGACAATTGTTAATTTGGCTTTTGTTTTAATAGTACTCTAAATTTATACAAAAATTAGGTTAGACATGTAGATAAGGATAATTTTCTGATAGCATGCATGGTAGAGTGAGCGGCATATGTTGATGGTTGGATGAACTATGAGCGACAGAAACAGCGACGAAGATCTAGATTTCTATATCACGCAAAGTGCTTTTAGGGAGGCAAAATCAGATGAAGATATAGATTTATTAAACGGAATTCTTTTTGGGGACGAGAGCTTAGATGAACAAAACAAACTTTCGCGAGTGCCCATAGCTGATGCAAAGATAACGAAGAGAGTCATAGCAACAGTTTCCGATGCGGAGCTACAAAAAAGAAATGCTGAGCGTATACCAGCAGCCACAAGGCACAACACTAACTGGGCTGTTCGTGCTTGGCAAGAGTCGGCACAAATACGAAATAGCGAAGGCACAAGAAGCAGCCAAGATTTGTACGGGTTTGTTGAACCAGACATTGTAAATTTGAACAACAACAATGAACTTAATTACTGGCTCGCAAAATTTGTAGTGGAAATACGAAAGAAAAAACCTTGCGGTGAACCATACCCTCCAAACACGTTGTACCAATTGTGCTGTGGCATACAACGTCACTTTAGAGAGAATGGCCGACCAGAGTTAAATTTATTTGACAACCCGTGCTTCAAAACGTTTCAAGATTCGTTAGACGCCGAGATGAAAAGGTTGACTGGCCAAGGCTACGGTGTTAACGTTAGAGAAGCACAGGCGTTTACAGAAGAGCAAGAAAACAAATTATGGGATATGAAATTACTCGGTGGCCAGTCTCCCCAAGTGCTTCTTGATACGATGATTTTTTTGATTGGGAGGAGCTTTGCATTACGAAGTGGAAAAGAGCACAGAAATCTACGATTTGAACAATTTACATTAATTGAAGCTAATGAAACGGAACCCGAGAAACTTGTGTTTAATTCGTTTGGTGAGAAGAACAACCAAGGTGGTCTGAAACATAGGTCAATGAAGAGAAAGAGAATTGAACATTACAGCAACTCCGATGTGCCACAAAGATGCTTGGTCGGTTTATATAAAACGTACGTTGCAAAATGTCCCATGGATGTTTCAGGATGTTTCTACCTAGCTCCGAAACGGAAGATTAACACGGAGGATAAAGGTAGGTTTTCGAATCTATTTATTTACAAGTAGTGTAACTTATCAAAATCTGTTGAATTTATTTAGTAACAAGCTTTTACTCTGTCTTTGCTGCAGAATGGTTTACACGCAATCCAGTGGGACATAACGTGTTAGGCAACACAGTTCGTAGATTGTGCCAAACTGCGGGTATTGAAGGTCATTTCACAAACCATATAGTTTAAGGGCAACGACAGCAACAAGAGGTCTTATAAGAGGTGTACCGGAAAAGTTTATCATGGAGAGGACTGGACATCGGGATGTAAGGTCGTTGCAGAAATACGAAAGACCAGATATTCAAACAAAAATCGCAATTTCCAAATCTATGGATTGTGGCGTCAGAACAGGCGAGAAAACGAAAGTGAATAGTATGAATGAAGACCGAGTGCAGGATGTTCTTTTGAAGAGGAATACTACAGAGCAAGAGGAGCAGCTTGAAGATATGGAAAGAAAGAAGGCACGGATGGAAAACGGGGAGAGAAGTTGTTTTGATAAGTGTATTTTTAACTTTTTTTGAATTAACGTGTTTGACTTTGTGTGTTGAGAAAGATTGACTGAGAAAGTATGATAGTGTGGAACAACTGCTCTATCAACAGATTAGTTGTAGTAATTAATTTTTTGTCGTGATTTAATTTTAGCGTGCGTAAAAAGGTGTAGGGTGTTGTTTTTTTGCATTGGGTTTTATCTATATAAAACCTTACTTTTCTGGGGTTTATCTGTATAAAACCCAGAAAGCCGGGTTTTATATAGATAAAACCGGTGAATATTTAATCATCAATTCAATTCATGAACCCCGCTTTTCCCTGAGAAGATATCAAATCCCTCCCCTTGCTTTAAGATTCTAACCGAAATAAAACCCTATTGAGAACAATAGAAATCCGCAGAAATTTGAACTAAGATCGGTATAACACTGTTATGGATAAGATCGGTATACACTGTTACTCTTACAAAGTGGCACACAACAAGTTGTACCTCCGAACTTTTTGTCTTTAGTGGTTTTAGTTACTTCACTATTGTTATTTTCCATTTTTCAAGAAAAATATATCCAGAAACGGTCTAAATAGGTTGGCGGCCAAGCGAGCAATTTTATTTTGAATCGCGTGAATTTTACGTCGTTGAAAAACTCCACCAAGACGCATAAGCAGCAATGAAAAGCACTTAAAAGCACTTCAACACAACAGAAAATTTTTGAAACAAGAAAGCTCTATACTTCAAACGGTAACTTTTCGCGCCTAAAAAAGCTCAATGTTTTGGTTTTGGGAAAGAACACTTGATCAAACATGTGTTATTTTAGACCGACTAAGTCTGAAAACATTTTCGTGTCTCAGGCCGTGAGAAAGCAGTCGATTGCCGTATAACTCGGCGAAACGATCCCTCTTTGTTCCGCTTATTTTAAAAGTAATTTAACTGAACACATACCTTTCGATTGGAAAAGATAGCAAAATTTGTGTCTGGCCATCTTGAATCGAAGCCACAGCACGCTTCGGCAACTCTGTACGCCATGCTGAATATTTCAAGACATTTTCATCGTAGAAACCCGAGACAAGGAAAAAATATGAAGCAAGACGTACAGATTTGAAAAAAACTTTACCCGAAGTCAAAATGATAAAAGTTTTCCGTAAATTTTCACATCAAAAGCTTCTTTGTCTGTTCGAACACAGCAAGCGGCAATGATTAAAAATAGGTACGCAATGCGTACATGTGGGTAGCCGTAAACATTAACTGCGATAAACCTATTTTGTATTCAATGTCAAACGACAGGCTGCTATAGTAAATATCAACGAGTAAATAGCGAGTAAATATCAACTGATGCTTAAGGCCCTGTTACACGGTGCAATTTTTCTTGCAACTTGCAATTAAAATTCTTCTTTTGAGAGATGTAAATTTGCCAACTACCGAACTTTTGTCTTTATTACACTGCATGGCGTTTCTTACACTTACATTTTGAAGCCTCTTCACTAATTTACATCTCTTTAAAAGTAGAATTGCATTGCAAGTTGCAAGAAAAATTGCACCTTGTAACATGCCCTTTACTCTTACATTCTAATGCCAAACAAAACGGCAAAAATGCCCTATAGTTAGCTAGTTGAATACAGTTATAAAGAAGTCTATTTTATTACACAATCTATATATTATAATATTTTACTGTATTAAATACATTTTACTACAGATCAAAACATACATAAAAGCAGATTTACAAGAGATAGGAATGCATATTTTTAAGCAGAATAGTTGGCGAGAACAAAAAAGAGAGTAAGGTTCCAGAATAGTGGCACGAATCCTCTGATAACATAAAGCTTAGTTTAAAAGTAGAGAAAGAAGATTTCAGACGTTTTTAAATTATTTTGTTTTGATGTCCCTTGATTATCAACATGTCTTTGTTACATACAACATTGGTTATTTTGTTGATCAATGAATGTTATATAAGTTAATAAATGTTAGGATGGTTATTGCTCCAGTAAGATTATAAGGCTTGTTTGCCAAAGTTTATTGACAATAACAATCTGTTATCACCATTATAACTAAGATGATAATGTGATTTCATAGATCCAGAAGGAAGGTACAGGTGGTTTGCAATGTTGATTACAGATAACTTATCAGCATGGAGATAATAGCACTAGTTCCTAGGTCCAATAAGACTGCGAGGCTTGCATGTTTGCAAGTTTCATTGACAATATCTTATCACTGTGTTAATCAGTACAACAATCAGTCAACATTGAACACCATCATTCATCATTGATATAAATGTGCATTGCTGAGTAGAAGTTACCAGGAAGGTATGTCCTAGGACCTGGATTTTCCTCTACCAATACATCATTTGAAAGTCTCAGTAATAATGGCACATAAACATTGTGATGGTATATAATTTGAATACACCATAAGCACTATTCACTGTTCTTTCGACTCTTAATCAATTGGTTCTTAAGATATGACAAGCAAAATACATTAATATAAAACATTAATAGTATTTGATACCAAAGCTTGCCTTTCAGACAGCAGAAACTGTTTCAACGGTCTAGAAAATTGTGGTGTGAACCACTCCTGGAGTGATGAACTTCAATAATGATGCACATATTTGTAGCCTTAAACTTAATATTTTGTTTGAATATATCAGCAAAATGGCTGCCTTTTTATTTATACCTGCACAATGGCTGGTTTCAATTTTAATACCTGCACAATGGCAAGGTCTAACTTTAATACCTGCACAATGGCAAGGTTTTTGCTTGCCATATCTCAAGAAGCAATTGATTAAGAGTCAAAAGAAAGTGAATTGTGCTTATGGTATGTTCAAATTATATACTATCACAATGTTTATGTGCCATTCAAATAATGTGCCATTCAAATTCATTGCTTTCAAATAATGTGGAGGAAAATCTAGGTCCTAGGACATACCTTCCTGGTAACCACAACTGAAGCAATACACGTTTATATCAATGATGAATGATGGCATTCAATGTTGACTGATTGTAGGACTGATTACCACAGTGATAAGATATTGTCAATGAAAATTGCAAACAAGCCACGCAGTATTAATTAAAGATTTGTACGCTCGTATAATCCGGTTGTGATCAAAATTGCTCGGCAGTGGACAAATGAGCGATTGAAATGACAAATATTGACACAAATAATGCAACGTTGATTTTACCTTGACTTTTATACAGAAATTTGCCAAAACTCAAAGCAGCCCCTTCGAATAAAAATCTGATTAAACGTCGGAAATGTTTCGAGTGTTTCCTTCAGCGCCAATCTGTCCGAGTGATTACCGACGAGTGCCGAAGACCCTACCCTCCATGCTACGCGGACACTTTCGACTCTGACATAGTGGTTAGCCGCGCATGCGCAGCGGCTACCCACAAAAATTCTGCCGTGTTACTAAACTACCATGATCCTTTGCAATTCCGCAAGAGGTCCAATTAAAGGGGACTTTTGCCACTAGAACTAACATAATGAACATGTTAAGTACAGTCGTGAAAGAGGAACAATCAAAGACAACAGCCACAAGTACTAATACTCGGAAAACACTGCAAGGCACCGATCATCGTGTATCAAGTCAAAAAACAGCCCAGGAAGAATATGCCATACGATTTCCAGTGAAGCGTCAATGTAAAGAAGCTTCAAGCGAGTCATTGTTTGCCGGGTGAACAAGAGAAAGAAGATTTTCATTTAGCTCTAAAACTACAGCAACAAGAAATCGAAATCGATTCCGATGGCGTAGAATCAGTCAACTGCAGTGAGGACGAAGACCAGATACAATGCGAAGCAAACGCGCCTGCGGCTTTGTTATGTTTAAAAAGTCGGCGTAAATAGAACAATGGCACCGTTAATACAAATGCTATATATATTGCTACTAAATGTTAATTGTTTGGTCTGCGCCCTGATCCTATTAGACGGACGTTGATATTTAGGGATGCACCATTATATTTGCGGCTAGTTCATATTTATTTTTTTGAGTTTGATTTTTCAACGGTATGAGCTTTATCGTTTGTACAATTTATTAAATATTAAGTTCCGAAAATTTATTTAAAATCTAAGTTTACTGAAGTTCGTATGAAATTCATACATGAATTTGGGAACTTTTGCGTTCAGCTTTGTGTTGATTATAACATTTTTTTTCCTGAAATCGACATGTTACATATTTCTATTTTTAGCAAATCCTATAGCTAATGATAAACAGATAATGATAAACATAAACAGACGCGCTTCGGGTTATGTTGTCTCTTCTGTTCAAAGTTATAACAGTGCGTTCAATCATCACTTTTTTCTATTCAAAGCTACTAGAAATACATGCATACAAAGTCCCAAATAAACATATATTTCCATCATTGAAATTCTATAATACTCGTTTCTGCTGAATGATCGGAGTCGCAAAGTAAAATCCTATATCTTGGTACAATTATAAAGTCTACTCTCGAGCTATCAAATTCGACTATAATCATAATTGTGCTACGAATTGCTTTAAAAATAATACAGTTTTAGCGAAATTTCAATTGCTTTTTAAACAGATTCACCATTAAAAATAAATACTTTTCAAATCAAAATCATTTTAACGAAATCAACGAATAAATTCAAAGAGGTGTCATACATTTGTTGATAAATCCACATATTTATAAACTTACAAAATACTTGCATGCTTTAGAATACAAAATCTACCTATTTACCTGTTCAAAAACACTCCAAAAATGCTTCAAAATCGTTGATTTTTCAACATCTATTTGAATCAAAGTTTTTCGATCCGAAAACACCATTTACTTTACGTTTTGATCAATTTTACGATTGAATTTTTCCGTATATTTTCAAAACCATCCAAATGAAAAATTTTTTTTTAAAAATTTTATAATTCAAAATATCAGTTATGCTGACGCGAACCAAAATTTTAATTTAGCCAATCGCATGCTTCCAAACGTTTGTTAGTTACCAGTTGTAACTCGTCTTAAACTTACGCATGCGCATAACTTACAAAAACCCCCAACATCCATGACATAATGGCGGACAACTTTCATTTCGCATTTGCATTCCCGGGCGTAATTAAAATCTCCGGGCGGAATTAGTACCCTCGCCCGGTGCTTCACACCGGCTCGGGGATCAAACAGTAATTGTATTCATTATTTTACTTCCTCGCCTCGTCCCTCGCCACTGCTCGGCTTTGCTTACGTAAGACTTTCTATACTTCAAGGTAACCTGTATATTCGAAAAATCCTTTCATGTCTCCAGGTGTAATTGCCTCTAATGAAGTGTACATGTTATATATGCATTCAGGAATTGTTATGTTCGTACAGTCTCCAAATCTATACTTCAATAACGTACGCATCTTTCCAAACACGTATTCTGCAGGGTTGAAATCGGGCGAGTAAGCAGGCATATATACCAGTTCTATGTCAATATCATTTAAAAATTCTCTTAAGATTCTGCCTCCATCGTAGTGATGGGTTCCGCAATTGTCCATAACAATAACAGAACCAGGTTCTAACACGGGCTGTCCAGTTCGAACATTTATAGAGTCGGAAGCTTCTTCAAAAAATTTGAGAAAATCTAAGGTATCTGCACTCCAGTCAACTGTATTTGCGTAATCTACGCCAGTTAGTGAACACATAAGGTTAACCGTTGTATTTGCAGTTTCGGCGTACCTCTGAAATTCTACCGCTCTTTCTCTCATCGGGGCATGCCCGTATCTTCGCGCAGTGTGCTTTGGTAATTTTAAACCACATTCATCAAAAAATTTGAGAGTATATGGATTTTTACCATGCAGGTATTCGATGAAAACCTGTGAATATGCCATGTTTTGTAAAGTGCATCGTTCTTGTGCAATTGTTACGAAATGCGAATATATGTAATTTAGCATTGTTAAAAAACACAAGGTCAATATCGACGAGGAACTTACTTGGGGAACACGTCATATAAAATGAAGTGTAAAGTAAATATTATTATGACCCTTCGGAATCACAAAATTACTTTTCCTGTCATAAGGTCACAGCCCATGGGATTTTCCTCCGAAACAATAGTATGTCGTACAAAGTACAAGTGTCACGACTCAAGAACATAAGTTCTTAGCGGATACTAGTTTATGTCAATCATGTCTTTGTTATATTTTGCTCGGTTAAGCACTTGAAGCCTTACGTCACTAAAAGCCTAATTCGATGAAATTATTTGTAAAATAGTTTATAAGTTGAGATACGGTTCACAGAGTAATAAGTTGATGCTTGTGCTTTAAGTTGATGATAAATAGTTTAAGTTGTGAACAAGTTTTAACAGTGATCGATTAAGTAAAAGACCAACTTGACTAGTGCGTCACCGGCCTTAAGTAAACAAAGTATGAGAGCTGGACCGAGCTTCTAACGCCAACCCACACTTACAACCTACAACGCTGATTGGATTGTGTGAATCACACCATCTTGCACAGGGCGTCTTCAAGATCCCCTCAAATTTTATTATAAAAGGAGGCGCACAGCAACAGAACATTCAGTGGACTAAACACGAGAGTGGACTAAAAAGAGTGGACTAAGCACGAGAGTGGACTAAACACGAGAGTGGGCTAAACACGAGAGTGGACTAAAAGGAGTGGACTAGTGGAGTAAAAAGTATATGAAACGTTGGAGAAGCTCAACCTGACAGAACAGACAGCCAAGACGAGAACAGAAAACAAAGAGGTCCGAAAGGACGAATAATCCGAAGAGAAGAGAAGAATGAGAAAGAAGAGAACTTTAGTGAACTTTAGTAAAAACGTTGTAAAAGATCTCCTACCTTGCGCATATAGAAATAACATAATATAGACTTAACATTTGGTGCAGGATCGGCCTTACAAAACGTTTCGGAAACTCAATCAGTCCACTATTAGTATATACTCACAAGAAATCAGAACAATCAATATTACAAACATTGCTTAGAAACAGGTGCTGAAGCGACCTGATGACTGGTTCGAAAGAAACGCACGCTCTGTATTTATCCATACTTCTACTTACGGCAATGCTAGACTTTGTTTCACGTTTTGGATGTCTCTTCAAGACAGCTGTCCACAACCTCTACACTTCCCATGAACTAGAATTGAAACTACAATCGTTTTGCCCTCAGTCTGCAGTCCAAGACGAGTTTGGCAATATGTTCTTCCTCTATCCTAATATGATGGCTATGTCGAATATCTAGCCAACGAGGTACCAGTGGAAGCCTCCGTGGTCGTTGAAATACGACTACTGAGAGTCTGAGACGTATGAAAGTTTCAGAATTTACCGGATCCTTCCTGATGGTCAGCGCGTTTATAAATGGACATGAAACTGGACACATTTTAAGATTTGTATAATTTAAGTTTTTGTCATTGACATGACATGTTACATGTATATGTTATTATGTCTGTTTTTGTTCGATAATATTAAACACGAGAGTATAGCTGTTCAACTAAAATTCCTTAGGTACACTCAGCATGCTCATTAAACATGTTGCCGTAGGATAGCGCATGCATGTTTTTAATTGGGTCAGTGTATAAATTTCATTCTGACGCTTTTAGTTATGCGTCATTCGTTGAAAATATATTTTTCTCTTCCCCCGGGACAGTCAAGGGTCTCCCAAACTTGTTGTAATAGATTATAATTCTTTTTAAGCTAAAAGCTTAAATATTAGGCACATTCTTGTTTTCTCTATGTAGACTCGGTATTATATTGTTGATGAAAACCTACATTTTGGAGTTTGGTTTGCTGTGCATGGCGTTTAAAATTTAAAATGAGTTTCAGTAATATTAAGAAATATACGTGTAAAATTTGTTTGCATGAGTTGAAATATTTTGAAGAATTATTAAGACGTATATATAGGTTTAGGTTATTATTATGGAGAGATGTTTTGTCGGAAGAGCTTTATAATAATTTCCTGTTATGTGAAGTTGATCAACCAAAAATCTGAATACAATAGACCTTATGCATAATGACGTCATAACACCTTAAGCGCGCGGTTAATTATGGTCTTTGTGGTCACAGAGCGGGAAAATAATTTCAAGATGGCTACTGTCGAAAGTGAGTGTTTTGAAGTTCTTAACTGTCTTTTAAAGGCTGTTCAAGCCAACGAGGATTCTAGTTCTTTTGAGAACTCTTGCACGGATCCTCTGCGGTTGGATAACTCTGAAAGTCAGTGCACTAGTCGGCTTTCTTCGTCGAATTTTACGAGGCCATGTGGAGGTGCTGGAGGTTATACGTGTTGTGTTCCTGGTTGTTAAAGCAACCACAAAAGGAATCCAGAGCTTTCCTTTTATAGCATTCCTAGTGGTAAAAGTGAAGAGTCGAAAGAACTTCGAAAGAAGTGGATTAATCTCATTTCACGCAGGGATTTCTCTCCTACAATTGGTCATAGAATTTGTTCGTTGCATTTTCCTGGGGGACGTAAAACCTATTTAAACAACCTTCCTACGATTGTTCCCAAAGCAACCAGACCTACACCAACGAAACCTCGTTCAACGGTAAAGGCAAAAAATCGGACTCTTGTATCATGTACAAAATCTGTACCTGCTAAACGCAGACCTTTTTCAGAACTTGATGATAACAATAATTCATCACGCTCAATAGAAGAACCAGATAAAATGGCTACACCTGTAAATGAGAATATTGATCCTATTGCTTGTTTACAAGAACAAACGGAAAAACTTTTAGCAACTAATGAGAAACTTAAGGAGGAGAATGGAAGACTTAAAAATGAAAATAAATGTCAAAAAGATGAGATAAGAGGATTAACGGAGCAACTGGAACAAGAGAGGAAAAGAATACGTTTTTCAATTGAATGTTTTAAGGACAATGACATTCTCATTAGGTTTTATACGGGGCTGGAAGACTACAAAACCTTCAAAACATTGTTTGATTCATTTGGACCGGCAGTGAATAATCTGGTGTATTATGGTACCAAGACTGATTTGGAAAGGTTAAGCTCTGAAGATGTAATTAAACGTGGACCTAAAAGAACAAATTCACCTGAACAGGAATTTTTCCTTGTGTTGGCTCGCTTGCGATTGGGGCTTTTAGAAGAAGATATAGCGACCAGAGCTGGGTTGTCTCAATCACATATGTCAAGAATATTTATTACTTGGGTTGACTTCTTGCATTCAAGGTTACGTAGCTTTCCAATTTGGCCATCCAGAAAAGCAGTTGATAATTCAATGCCAGCTTCATTTAGAGATATGTATCCTTCGACACGAGTTATTATTGATTGCACAGAAATATTTATTGAAAAACCAAATTCTTTTAGAAGTCAAAGTGCAACATTCTCCACTTACAAAAGCCACAACACTGCCAAGGGTTTAGTTGGCATAAGCCCATCAGGAGCTGTCACTTTTGTATCGGATTTGTATGCAGGAAGATCAAGTGATCAACAAATTACTATTGATTGTGGAATTCTGAACTTGGTAGAAAATGGAGACTCAATTATGGCTGATAGAGGATTTGATATTGAGCACAATTTACCAGATGGAGTGTCACTAAATATACCACCATTCATGCGTGAGAAAGAGCACTTGTCAATTGAAGAGGAAACCAAGACTCGAAGAATAGCTTCTGTTAGGATCCATGTGGAGCGGGCAATTGCCAGAATAAAGAATTTTAAAATTTTAAGTACAGTCTTTCCAATTTCCATGGCAGCAAATTTAAACAAAATTTGGGTGATTTGTTGTTACCTTTCTAACTTTTTACCACCACTACTTGTAGAAAATAACAAGCTGGACTAGATGATAGTTTTTCTGCAATCCTCCTTGCTTTATTATTTATTCGGCCTAACAAGATGATTTTACCTGACATTGACATGGCTGGAGTTAACCTTTTAAAAGGCAACCCTATAGCATTTCATTCTATCAAAGGCTTAAAATTTGCCCATAATAAAGGCTAGGTCCAAAACATTTTCACATTAAATCCATTGTAGGCTGTGAAACTTTATTAAACTTTGTGTGTCCTACCCCTTAATGGTTAATCTATTCTTTAACCCATTAAGTGCCAGGGTTTCCCCAGACAAGTAAAATCATCTGGCGTTTGTTAAAAAAAAATAAGTAGGGCGCACTGGGGCACTTTGCCAGTTAATGAGTTAAAGGTATTTGCATCTATTATTTGGAATTTTTAACAGAAATATACTAGAGTAGAGGGGTAACCTTCACCTTACTCCCAATAAAAGCCTTTGAAAGTTTTTAGAGTGTTACAAAACTGTAACCATTTTGTGGCTCATGAACTCTTTAACCTATTAATTAAAGTGGCAATGCACCCCAGTGCTCCCTACTTATTTTTTTGACAAACACCAGGCGATTTTACTTGTCAATGGAGAAGCCCTGGTGCTTAATGCAGTGGTGCAGCCAGCCCAACAAATTAGTCATGCTATGCAAATTTTAACTTATTATTCATTTCTTTAGAAATTGATTGTTTTCATGGTCTATGAACACGAAATTATTTGCATAGCATGACCAAATTGTCAGGCTGGCTTCGCTACTGGCTTAATGCGTTAAGCAGCAATGCACTCCGATGTGCCCTAGTTTATTATTTTACTACATGTCTAATGCCAGATGACTTGTCAAGTAGAGAGTGTTGCCACTCAATGGGTTAAACAACAGTAATAACGTGTTGCTTGAGGACAGGATTTCATTAGTCAATGAAGTTAATCTAGGAAATTAGCTTCTCGAATTATCACAGTTGATACATATACTTTACCTTGCTCCTTCAATATTGTCTTAATTAAGTACTATTTAAAGCATGCACAGGAGTGTTTTATCATATTTAAAATGCAAGTGCGCAGCACGAGCATTTCACATATGATAAAACAGGACTACAAATGCTTTAAATGACCAAAAACATGAATACAATAGATGCTGTCTCATTAGTATTCTTTGTTGCTGATTAGTGTGGACTGTATATAAAGAATACTAATGAAGATGAGTTTTATCAGGTATATAGCCACTTCAAGTGACATATTTTGGTATAAGTAAAAAAGCCAGTAAAAAACAATTGATGTGTGTTTTATTAATGTCATTTACAAGAAGGAAGAATAAATGAAAAGTAAAATGATGTTAGTTCTGGCAGCATTTTGTTCTCCCACAAAGAAGTGTCCTTATAGATACGCTGAACATGCATATCAGCATTGGTGTATACCACAAAATCAATCCAGGGTAAATTTAAAATGTTCAAGACACCTTAACATTGATAATAATATGCATGGTTCACTTTAAGTTCTAATCCACTTTCGCTTTTTTTTAAATAAAAACCTTTGACACTTTGTGCAGTTTCATTAACATTCATTTCTTTCACTGAGTAAGGACACTTAACTTCAATGCATCCAACTGGAACACCATCTTTTATGACAATTCCATCAGGGCTACAACCCAGCCATGGCCACTGGGGACTGATGACTAACCCACAACATGTGACAAAAGCACTGCCTTTTAATGTTACATCTTGATATTTAGCAATTGCATTACTTTCATTATCCAGGCCCCACTGTACAGATGCAGGCACTTTTCTTTTCTCATGATCAACACATAAAATTGATTCAATCAGTGAAGCTGGATGGTTTTTCTTTCTATATTTGATAACTTTGCCAAAAATTGAAGCAGTAAGCCTTTTAGATCGTTCAGCGTACCATTGAGGATCTTTGTTTTGCCTCATAGTACTCAAACATATATCCTTAGCAGTGGATACAGTCAACCCAACTTTTGTTTTTACTAGTTCTAGTTGTTCTGGGCTGTAATCAGATGGAGGGGTGTAACCATTTGGCACATTTTTAAAGATCTGATCAACCAGTTGACTTGGTGGTATTTGCGTTGGAATAGGAACAGAGCTGTTGTCCAGTTTTCTATTTTGCAACTGATTACAAGATGTCTCGAAAAGTTCACATGGCTTATAGTTATTTGAGGCTATAGCTTCACGAAATAGTGAAGCGCAATTGGCTTTCTCAAATGCATTTGCCATAGACTTAATTTCTTCTGCAGTCACAGTCCGAGCAAATGGTGGAGTAGCACAATAGTCTTCCCTACTCCCTTTTACAATATACCTTTTGGCAGGTTTGTTCACATCAACTTTTTCAAATAGCATTTCTTCAAATTTAACACCTTTGTCCAGGGTCTTTGAGCTTCCAGAGGGCACACTCCATTTTTGAGGAAGTTGTGTGCATGTCAATTCCACAGGAACGTGTTTCAAATTCAGATTGACAAAGTCCAAAATAGTGTACAATAGAGCAGCTACGTGTTTGCAGCAACCTCCTTGGCCAGCCTTACAAGAACACTTAGCATATTCCACTTCACCGTTAACTTGGATTAAATGAACATAAACAGGATAGCTGACGCTCTTCATGGAAGCACCAACACGCGCTTTCACCACCAACAACAGCTTCGAGGCTTGCACATTTGGCTTGACAAAAGTACTTTTTACATAACCTTCTTTCCATAGTCCATAGCCTTTCTTCATATTTCGATAAGCTTTTGGAGCCATTTTATCAGGCATTGTACGGCTTTTTTTACAAGCTTATTCTCCAGCTTTTCATGAGTAAATCCTGGAAGTTTCTCTAAGCATTTTATCCAATCACGGTTGTCAGAATTGAAGATATCTTCACTTGTTTCCGACTCTACCAGCTTTCGAGGACATGCAGTACCTCCACATGGCCTCGTAAAATTCGACGAAGAAAGCCGACTAGTGCACTGACTTTCAGAGTTATCCAACCGCAGAGGATCCGTGCAAGAGTTCTCAAAAGAACTAGAATCCTCGTTGGCTTGAACAGCCTTTAAAAGACAGTTAAGAACTTCAAAACACTCACTTTCGACAGTAGCCATCTTGAAATTATTTTCCCGCTCTGTGACCACAAAGACCATAATTAACCGCGCGCTTAAGGTGTTATGACGTCATTATGCATAAGGTCTATTTTCGCTGTTGGAATGATAAGATATTTTATGAAATTTGAATAATTTTTGGTACACTTTCTGAGTACTTTTCTTAAGTACACGAATAAAACGACAAGAGAACAGTTTACAAGCCACGAGACAGTCATCACAAAGCATACAAAGAATATTTAAAAAATCAACTTTTAAAATGAACAGTCCTCATGGTATTGAAAGAAATATTCTCAATGTTGTAACATATGTAATTTGAGTAATAAAATATTTTCTTCGCAAATCCTAAGTTTGTATTTATAATTATGTATAGCGTGAGCGCACAGCTCAGTGAGCTCCATATATATCTGGAGTAAGAACTTGAGACTTCCGTGAGGCCAAAAAGTGAAGCCAAAGATGGCGGATATTGAAGCGCTATAGTACGTCAGTTTCAGTCTTCCTATATGTGCGCAGTTATCTAAATTCGTATTTTTTAACTTTATTTTTTCCTATTTTTGAGTAAAAATGAGGGGAATTTCAATGAGAGGTATAATACTAATGTTTGATACTGAGATACTTTTATATTTTAATTAAATTAACCAAGAAATAAGCGATTTCTCACTAAGAAAGCTACGGAGTGGCGGGTTGTTGATGTTTTCGGCTTTTCGCAAATCACTGACAACATTTACTACAGAATATGCTTCCCAAAAAAAGATAGATACTAGTAAAACTTTTCTGAGTTCAATTCATCTGTATCAGGCTTTCATTCATGTAAAAAGTAATAGGAAAGAAAATTATGCTGAAAAACGTACGGGTTTGAAATATTGGCTACTAATATATGATTATGAAATTTATAAACAAGACTCATAATGCACGTATAAAAGAAACCTTAAAAAGAGCTCTATTATAGGAAAGCTAACCAAAAAATAAAGGAAAACCAGAGTTAAAGCGTTTCGAAACAAAAAACGAAACAAAAAACTGAAAACATGAGGTGAAAATATATGGAAATAAATCAAAATTAAAGGTATGTGCGTAGTTGAATTTATGGCGAAAAATGCATATTTACTCACACTTACAGTCGGAAAATGCGGCACCCACATTGAGTAAATGCAAAGAATCACATTCTCAGTAAAATGAATAAATTTTTTCCATTCTTGTGCTCGCAAAATGATGAAAAACACGAAAATCTGAGGGTTTCGGGAACGTCACTCCCGGTCAAAAACAATGAGAAATATTTGGCCGCGCGAGTTAGGAGACTGAAACTGACGTACAATAGCACTTCCATCTCCGCCATCTTTGGCTTCACTTTTTGTACCCAAAGTTCTTACTCCAGATATATTTGGAGCTCACTGGCACAGCCCTCTCACGTAAGTCATTCCACGTGTAAGCTATGTTGCAATAACACACTTGTGCCGATAACATCATCTCGCGTGGAGGCCGCGCATACTTTCGGTAAAAACCGACTGTTCCCGAGAAAAACGGTCTCCCCAAGTTGCCTTTACTTAAATCCTTCACAACTCTCATCCTGGTCGGTCTTTAGTGGGTATCACACAGCGGATGAATCGCGCCATTCGCCCTCCACATCATCATAGCCGTATCAAATAGCGAACGATCGACCTAGTTCAGGGCAAAAGAATTCACAGCATTTAGGGTTGTTCTTGTTGCAAACCATTCGTAGAGATTGCGGTCGCAGGCACTCCATGTAAGCACACCATTGCTGTGTTTTCTCGTGCAATATCTGTTCGATGTGCGATATTTATTTTCATGCTTTCCTTTGTTTTTTCGGGCGAGTATGTTCAGGTTCGTCCTGTCATTAAAACATATTACCAGTAATATACATATATATACATATATATATATATATATATATATATATATATATATATATATATATATATAATATATATATAATATAATATATATATATATATATATATATATATATATATATATATATATATAATATATATATTACATACACCCATTTGCAAAAACGTTGGCCTCAGATAGATAGATAGATAGATACTCGAAATCTAATTAGAATTGCATATGTTGTGTAATATGATTGAAATCCCATGCAAATGTAATCATATGCAATTCTAATTAGACTTCGAGTATCTATCTATCTATCTATCTGCGGCCAACGTTTTTGCAAATGGGTGTATATATATATATTATAATATATTATATATATATATATATATATATATATATATATATATATGAAGGTGCTTGTGGAAACATGTCTGGTATATTATGAACTTGTTGTATTAATGAT